>NW_010566437.1:73822-86694 GCF_000687285.1 Phaethon lepturus
ATGTGAGGCAGAAATTTATGGATGATTTGGATTTGACATAAATGTTTTGGGAAAAAGGGAAGTGGCACACCCAGTAGATCCATTTCTGCAGCGCCACCACAGTGTTTGCTCTGCGGTTGATGCATTCAGCTCTGATTTGTCTGGTGCACCAGGCCAGATGTGAATATGGTATTACCCAGTGCAAATTCCAGAGGAAACAGGAGTCCCTTGCTCAACCAGTATCACTGAGAACTGCAAAAGTACTATGAAATCTGTGGTTATAGACTCCTTTGTCCATCCCACAGCCATCACTGCTCAAACGTTTTGGGCACAGGCCAACATAGCTCCTGAGAAGTCCAGGATTAAGGTCTGGACTAAGGTTAAGGTTAAGGTTAAGATTGGGGGCTGGGAAGAAACAGCAGGAGCCTCCCCAATACAGGACAGAGAGGAGATTTTCAGGGGAGGGCAGAGCAAACCTGGGCAATGTCAGGAGCAACTCAAGTTTGCACCAGTGGTCTTTGTGCTCCCTTCACTCCTTCATCTCCTCCTGTGCCCTGTCTGCTCTCTTAGCTTCCTGCTCTCAAATCCACTCCTGCTCAATGGCTCCTTTTTTCTTTTCCTTTCTTTTTAGTGACTTCCTAAAGGACAAAAAAAAAAACCCAACCCAACAAAAAACCCCTCTTGGATCTTCTTCCATCCATCTTAACTAACAGATTATAATAATGCCACTGATAATGGTGCTCACTTCTGCACTGTTGCAACCAACATTGTATAACCCTGTTAATACCTTTGACAAATTATATCTTAAAAGAAAGTTGTTCGGTGTTAATCTCTTCAGGGAGAGAAACATCTGTTTCTCTGGATTTCTATGGGGTTAGGCAATCCTCTTCATGTCTGGCTTTTAGATCACAGAATCACAGAATAACTAAGGTTGGAAAGGACCTTCAAGATCATCAAGTCCAACCATTAATCCAGCACCACCATGTCCCCTAAACCACGTCCTGAAGTGCCACAGCTACACGTTTTTTGAACACTTCCAGAGATGGTGACTCCACCACCTCCCTGGGCAGCCTGTGACCAATGCTTGACCACTCTCTTGGTGAAGAAATTTTTCCTAATATCCAATCTAAACCTCCCCTGGCGCAACTCGAGGCCGTTTCCTCTCGTCCTATCGCTGGTTACTTGGGAGAAGAGACCAACCCCCACCTCACCACAACCCCCTCTCAGGCAGTTGCAGAGAGCGATGAGGGGTCCCCTCAGCCTCCTCTTCTCCAGACTGAACACCCCCAGCTCCCTCAGCTGCTCCTCATCAGACTTGTGCTCCAGCCCCCTCCCCAGCTCCGTCGCCTTCTCTGGACACGCTCCAGCACCTCAACGTCCTTCTTGTAGTGAGGGGCCCAACGCTGAACACAGGATTCGAGGTGCGGCCTCACCCGTGCCCAGTCCAGGGGCACGATCCCTGCCCGGCTCCTGCTGGCCACACCAGTGCTGGTACAGGCCAGGAAGATGCTGCACTAGTAGGCAGGAGTAACCATTGCATAACAATTGCCATCAGTATTTGGTGGAAATCATCTAGACGAACCTTGCGAAAAGTGACCAAACTTCCCCACTCCCTGCTAATCTCCTTGGGGATAAAAGGACGGAAAATCAGGCAATGGAACATTTATGGTTTAATTTCTATAGTTTGGAAGACATCCAGTTAGGAGAACATGATACATGGCATTGTAAAAACAGAAGGTGAGGGAAAGAAAAAGAAAGAAGCAAGGGACTGTATAATAAAAAAGTCATGGTCAAAAAAAAATGAAATACCAAGCAACCTGGCAGGATTTCAGCATAGTAGGTTTGCAGAATATAACAATAATCAACTGAAAGAAAGCAGTTTGGCATAGGAGGATACCTAGCAAGTGAAGTGCTAGATGGGGAAATGGTAACGAGGACTGATGTGGTAAGTGGGAAAATCCATTCCTGAAGGGGCACAGGCGACAATTTTCCTGAGGCTGAAGTAGCTGTCAGGGTACCAAAAGGCAATGCCAGAACTCTATAGGTCAGGGAGAAAAAAAAAGGCGGAAAACAGTGTAAGTAAGTGAGAAGCAACCAAATAAAAACACTCAGAGGAAGCCGAGGCTTTGAAGGAAAAGATAAGGGCAGCCAAAAAGCAGTCTGAATTAATGGATAAGCAGCATAAAAATGTGTTTTTACCAATGTATCGGGAGAAAAGGAGCGACAGGGCACAAGTGACTCAGAAAGATGAAATACCATGTCCTCTGCAGCGCTTCTAGACAGCAAAGATATATTACTGGTGTCTTGAAGGAATGCACACCTAGAAAATAAGAACATGGCAAGTTGGAGTGCTGGTGTATCTCTAGACAATCCAGATAGCTCCTGCCTCTTGAGGACATTTAAAATGGTAACCTCCAGTTTTCTTCTCTTTCTGCAACAAGCTTTCTAAAAGAATGGAGTCAGGAAAACTTTGTTGTGTCGTTTCATATCAATACCTGCCTCTCTGTCTTTCTCTGGTAGAGACCACAAGGGTTGGAATCCCAAACTATGCTCCCGATGTCCTTCCCTAGCTCAGCCACCCCTTTCCTCTAACGTGGTGCTTCAGTGCATGAGCCCAATGTTGATGGGGAAAGAAAGCTGAGAAACAGGTCCCAGAGTGAGCAAGGACAGCAAATAAAAAAGAAAATCCCATGGGCACAGCTGTGGCTCAGGGAAGGGAATGCTACAGCACAGGAAGGAAAATTTCTGAAACAAGCAGAACTATTAAGGAGAAGGGAGCTCTGAGAGACAGAGAGGAAGATGAAGACTGCCTTTGATCCTGGTCAAAGAGGAAGACAATGCTGGTCCTTCATGGTCAGCAATCAGGCCAGAAACTATGCCCACAGTGTCCAGGGTGCAATCCTCACATGTCAGACCCCTAGATGCACCTCCATAATGCACACACAACTCTGATTCCAAAAAATCAGCAGCCTCACAAGGTAGAATATGGCACGGGTAGGACACGGCTAGCATCCAGACCAATGCCAGAGACGCTCCAGCTGTGGGGAATTCGTTAGGTCAAAAAGGCAGGGGGAAAAATCCATTTAAAAAAAAATAATCCTCATTCTCCAAGAGGGAGATATTTTGTTCGAAGCTGTGCAGTCAGCACTGGCAGTGAACTTGGCTGGAGAACGACATTCTCTTTCGATGGATGCATCAGTCACAGTTTTTGCCCATTCCTCAAGTTCCTTCTCCCTGCTAACCAGCGTCACTCCTGCCTTCTCTGGGCTGAGTCTCAGCAGGTTCCTTCTCATCCAGCTCCCTGCAGTGGCCTGGCCTGGGGAAAGCATGGGGATGGCTCTGTTTGGAGTGTTTTTTTAAGCATTGTTTATCGTTTACTCCTCCTGAGCACTTGTATATTTTTGTTTCAGCCCACTCACATGCACAGCTAGCAAACACACAGGCCAGGGCTCCATGCAGTCCCTTAGCACCCCAGGATTCTGCATCATTATCCGAAAACTGCAGGAGACGACTTTTATTTGAAAAGAAAACAGCCATGTCAGGCTATTCCACACTCCCCTGCCTCAGCCTGAACATCCCCACTCTGTGTCCCGAGTCTTTCTTGGAGAGCAATTTTGCATACCGAAGCTAAGATTGCTGTCAAAAGATGCCAAAGGAATTTGGTTCCTCAGCTCCCAAGGAAATACTTTGAAATTAGGTGTATACATATCTTTGATGGCTCTGAATATTTCCACTGATTTCCATTTTTCAATAGACTCTTCCTCTCCCAGCCCTGCAAGGGAAGGTATTGCTCTCCTGACAACCCACTGGAAACAGTGTGATGTTTGATATGTGCTGGAGCTAAGATGTTTCTTTGCCCCAGTATATCCAGACAGCAGAAATCCCTTTCCTGCAGAGTCTGGTAGAAACAGGTGTCAAGGTAATTACCTTTAGCATCTTTTTACCACAAGGAAATGAAGCACAGAGAGAAATGCAGGTTGCTAAAGCCATGCTAAAAGCATGTAGGATAGTTAAAGGTTAAATTCAGATTGTTCAAAGCCAACACAATGTCATCAATGTAATGTAGTTCCCTCCATGTCCTGGGTTTTATGCCATTTCTGGCCATAGGGCTTTGCTGGACAAAGAAGGGAATAGGACTGTGGTCTTTTTTGTATGATCTCTTTTGGGGACTATACCACTCACGTGAACACCAGTCCCAAAGAGCCCCCTTCTTCCTGGAAGCCACCGTTTTTAGTAACTGTGGCCAACTCTCACTAGGACCTGCAAGGCATCTTGTAGGGAGGGAAGTCCCTCTGCACCCGTTGGCTGCCCCAAGGTTGTTGATAATGAGGGGTGTGATGAAACCATTTATAGACGTTCACACATACATATACACACTCAATGTTCATACCAACAGAGGAGGCAGCAGAAGGATTTTCAGGAGGAAGGCCACGAGATGAAATGAAGTTAAGAAAAATTTGGATGTGCTCTCAGGAAAATATTTGTAAGCGAATATGTGTCGAGCTTGGAATGGTCTCCCAGCGGGAGTGGTGGCAGGGTGGAAGCCCCTTGACTTGAGTATTTCATAGTGGACAGGACAAAGCCCTTGGGACTACACAGTATGGAAAATCCTGCCGTGTCTAGGGTCAGCGGATGGACCAAATGACCTAGTGTAATAGGTCTTTTCCATCCCTGATTCCAGTGAGTCTCTGAGAACCCTTAAGACTTAGTGGGAGCCAAGAAACCAAAGACCCATGAATATAGCTCACATACCAAGATATTAATGTCATTGTCAGACCTTTGGTCCCTTTGGCAGAGCTAACCAACGGACCTGGGATTCCCTCCAGCATCTTCTTTGGTGGCTTTAAGAGCTCTAAATGTAAGTCCTAATCCAGACATCTCTGCTATTGTGCTAAACCATGAAGTGTGAAGAGAAACACTAATAAAAACTCCACAAATTGTTCTTACCTGTTTCATTTCGTATCTGAAAGCAGAATGGTCTCCATCGCCACCTTCCTTACAGTGCGGACAAGTCCGCTTGGCTACTTGTACATATTCATGGAATGCTTCATGCAACAACAGCAGAACTTTAGTGCAATGGGTGTGAACAACAAATTTATTTTACCTTCTGTTCTCCAGTTCTTCTTAGAGACTTGGACAAATTCCTGTGGAAATTGAAAAGTATTTAGTGGAGCAAAGGCGTGAAAATAGCTGAGGACTCAGTGTTGGAAAAGTACTGTTCATAACAGCATTTGTTTGTTGCTCTCATGAGGAAATCTAAGTGCCATAAGACTGAAATGACAAGTGGATACAGCTTTGATTTTACATCCCATCCACATAATGATAATTCCAGCAGGCACAAGGCTCCTTTGCAGCAGACAGAGACCTGCTATAAAGTAGGCCTGATCTGGTAAGATTAGAGTTTTTAACATTTCGTGTTCCTGGTCATCTTGTGTCAATATTAGTCAATATTTTGAAAAGTTTCTAGTGATTTAGATGTTGTAATTTTGGGGAGCAAAATTGTGTAGAAAAGACCATAAGTTTTCATGTGTGAGTGTTTGAGAAGAATCTCTCAAACTGAAGGCAACTGGGAATTGTAAGCAGAAGCACCTAAAAACTGTTGATCACTTCTGAATATCTTGGTCATCCCTGCATGTCACTCCCCAAAAAACTCTCCCTTGGAATGAACACAGTGGCAAAGAAAGAACTTTGGGCACAGCCTGGCTGCTCGAGACATCTGCTTCTGCACAATTCACTCAGCTCAATGTGTCATGATTTGCAGAGGAAGGAATAATTGCCCAGACAGAAATGAGCCCTGGATGTGTCAAAGAAATAGTCATATACAGAGTTTTTAAACACCCTCAGGATGGAATTTCTTAGTATGGTCCAAGGAGGTTAAGCCCAGGATCAAACTGTGTAATGGAAAGATGAGAAAATATTTCAACACTACTAGGCAATAGAATACATTCTGACAGAAGCAATGGGTGACCTACTGCATGGTTTCTTTACGAGAACGCTATCCAGACCTGCATCATTCATGGGAAATAACTGTCCCCAGTACTCGTTTTGGGCTGGCACCAGTGACAGTCATCTGCCAAATTTTGGAGCCTGAGACATCAACAAAGTACACCATCATTATCCTCTATTGGAGGTCATTAACACTGCTCCTGGGGTGGAGAAATGGGTTGCTCTACAAAGTCATCTGATTTTTGCATGCTTTTTCAGAGCTAATTCTGCTGCTATTCAGTGTTATGACATGAAGACTATCTTTGTGGCCTTTTCGCACCACATTTTCCTCTCTTGACATCGTGATGTGAAGAAGTAGTGTGCCATGAAGGCCCTGAAACATGCTTGCATATAACCTAAGAGAGCAGTACCAAGAAGGTGAGGAGTCCAAAGAGGCTGAAGGGCTTCCAAGCTAGCGTGAGAGGAATCCACTCCTTGAAAATTTGTACCTGAAAAGACAACTAGCAGAGCCATCATCTCTTGTTCTTATTTCAGAGGAATTAAGCAAAGGAGTATCAAATGGGTGGTATTTTAGGGTGGGAACCCTCTAAGCACAAATGAAGTTTTTCAGAAAGTAGTGTAAGTGATGCAATAAAAACTTCTCTACCAGTACTAATTTTGTTTGTCAGAATGAATTTGAGGGTCTTTCTTTTGGTAAGACATAAACCAAAATCACAGTGGCCACTCCCAGTTATCCAAGTTCTCAAAGTCTCACTTTTCTTAAGTAAAAGTAGGTGTAAGCTGGTTTCCAGGCCAAATTCTGATTCATATTCTGCCTGCCCACACTTATTTTTACTGTAATTTTAACTGGACAGAGTTCTTCTGTTGGGTACAATCATCCCCTTCCCTTCCTGTGCTAAACTGATGTTTGGTTACGGATGTGAACTTTCCAGCTTAGAGTCAGCTGCATTTTAGAGTGGGGTAATGCAACTCTTAAATTCAGTGGATATACTGTAAGTTCAGAAACGGTGGCATGGAAAACACTATGTCCATGAAACCCGTAGAGCTAACACGCAGAACTGAGGAATGATCGCTTCCGAAAAGGTCTATTAATCTTTCTTTTCTTCATGGGAAACACCCAAAGGAGGCCACACCCCTTTGAATTTCTGTCTAGAAATTAAATCAGGGAAAGGAGGCTTCTGTGAGGCTATTCCTTCCTTAAACTGTGTGCTGCCTCTAATAACCTAAGGCTCCAGAAGCTGAGCTCAGTTGATAGTGAGAGATTAAAATCTAGAGAACAGACTCTATTTTCTGGGAAAGTTGGTTTTGAAAGAGCAACTACAGATGAGAAAGAGCCATTTGATGGGATGGGGTAGGCAGGTGGAAGCAGTGAGTCACAGAGGATTAGGGATGTGAAGAAAAATAGGAGGAAAGACTCTGTCATGCTTCAGTGGGTTATGTTCCAGTCCTAGACCTCCGCACATGGATTTGGGCACATCATCTGGAGTCACATCTCTCAGCTGCTTGACCTTAACAAATAGGATCAAAAGTGGTCACTGTTCACTATTGGAAACTCTAAGAAATTATGGGACTCGAGTTCTTCCTTTTAAACACAGCATAATAAGAAGCACTCCTAATTCTTTCCTTCCTTTCCACCATCTCCTTGCCATCTTCTTTTATTTAACAGCAATATCAAGTTAGAAATTCATTGAGCTTTAGGCTCATTAGGAGAAACTGAACCTTTTGGAGTTTGCCTGAACCCAAAACAGACTGGGTGTGATGACTGAAGCTGCCACCAGATTGCTTAGCAGTTCTTAGTACTACGCAGAAGAAGGCTGGACTGCTGTGATGAAAGAAGTTGCAAGCTAATCAGGAATAGGCAGAGGTTTGTATCAGGCAAGGGTATTTTCTGCAAAGAAAAATCCAGTGTTCTCTGATACAAGGCACAGTTTTCTCCCTGGAGAAGCGGTAAGACAGCTGTGATCTCCTGGCCTTATGTGATATCACACGGGGCAGACCACAGACCTGTGTGTCCCTGTAATGTCCAGTAATATGCTTATCCAACTACCTCCGTTGTGAAAGGCAGTTCCAAGGATGTGAAGACACCCAACATGTTGTCTTTGGTCCCAGCCGGGGCAGAACCAGAAGGCCATGTTCTTTCTTTCATTACCCTGCATGCAGAAATGGCAGCTCCCCCTCTGCTCTTGCCCTTGCCCTCTGCTAATTCAGCAGAAAGGATAATCCCCTTGAAATCCTCACCTCCCTGCTAGGTCATAACTGCTCCATTTTGAGGGGATTAGCACAGTGGAGCATGATTACTGTGCAGCAAACTTCCCCAGGAGAGGGGAAAACCTTTGCCGTTTGGAGACATGAATGTCCATTCACATACAGGGAAGTCGTTCACCACTTCCACTCCATCAGAGCTGACACTTCACTGTCTCTGACTTCAACAGAAATGGGCTCCAGCTTTTCTATTTTTATTTTTCACATGGTCTTCCTTGTTTGCAGTGCTTTAATCAAGTAAAACCAAAATAAAGCTTCTCGCCATCAGAACTCAGAAAGCCCCTCTGAAGGAGGAAGCAGTTGGAGTCAGCAGACATATCAGTGAAAGAATGAAGGTCATACTTTGCATAATATATTTATCTTGGAAAACATAATTTTATTCAGGCTATCCAAGAATTCAAGTGCTGAAACTAACACTAAGTCAACAGCACTTATAGTAATGAAATAAATTCTTTATAACAATCCAGCAGAAGGAGTTGACAAGGGTTTTGAATGGCTTGTTTTTATTAAAATTCTTTCATTCTTGCAAACCAGCATTGTCTGTGTTTCTTGGATATGGCCAACGCAGAGACACCGTGCAAAGTCTAAGCTGGAGTTTATTTAGTCTGCCTGCCTGCAGCAAAGAAAAATAAAA
Source organism: Phaethon lepturus (assembly GCF_000687285.1). Taxonomy (NCBI): domain Eukaryota; kingdom Metazoa; phylum Chordata; class Aves; order Phaethontiformes; family Phaethontidae; genus Phaethon; species Phaethon lepturus. The sequence continues at coordinate 82,644 of NW_010566437.1, forward strand.
TGCTTAATAAAAGATTTCCTTCTGTGGGAGACCCTGCAATTTTCAGATTGTAAGATAAGGGGGCTGTTTAGAGGAAGGTATAATTCTACATCTAAACAGAGATGGCATTCCCAGTAGAAGTTAATAGGAATATATCTTCAGCATTCGGTTAACCACAGACCTGAGTGAGAGCCACTAGAATTGAAAGCTTAAACTGTTCTTAATTGTACTGTAAAGCTCAAATGAAAATATTTTTTATGCTCAGTCTTTTTAATCTAAATATGATTTAAATTCATCTGTACTATTTACCTACTGACAGTAGTATATCAAACCTTTATTTCATGACCTCTCAGCTGTACTTTCTCCATGTATTTGAAGTTTAGTTTCCAGTGGCCCTAAAACTTTGACATTCGGTTGTGTTACAGCTACAAGATCTGCCCGAGCAGCAAAATGTAACTTCTACTTCTGGTCGTTTTAACTTTGCCTGGAGAGACATTTCATCAGGTTATTATGAGATATTTTGTGGGAGTAACTGTTGTTGCTTTGCTCAGGCACTGTAGGCAAGGCTGTCATGGTACGTGTGACAAATACTCTGGGTGACGGCAGGTCCTGAAGGTTTTGTAGATCCTCTTGCGTGATCTTGGAAATTAAAAACTTAATGTTTTCCCTTTCAGACTTCCAGCCTACCTCTCCAAGTGGTCACCACACAGCCCAGGGACCCATATTTCCGCAGGACTTCTCCCAATTCATCCCGCCAACCAGAAAAACTCCAAGATTTTGCAGTCCAAATATCCTAACAACACAGTCATAGAACAAGAGGAGAAAAATTAACAAATCCTTTGCCACCCTCTTTTGCAGCATTGAGATAAAAGAAAATGTAATATTCTTCTTTCACAGGTGTTCTGCAAGAGGAAAGAACCAGTCAAAGGCTTTGCAGCACCTCTCTAGCAGAGCCAAGAAGACAACTCAAGTCACCTGCATCCCACATTCCTATTTTGACCACAAAACCATAATGCATTTGCTTTCTTTTCTTCAAAATTCTCAAGCTGTCATAAAGTTCAGACCAAGTTAAGGTTTGCATCCCAGTTAAACTTCCAAGGGCCATCATGTCAAAACCTTTGAAATTTTAAATGGGGGAAAGTGGTCCGTATATCTCAACAGACTTTGCATGAGACTTAGCTGAAGTTCCTACGGTATTTTTTCTATGGTCTGCAGTTCTGGTTTAATAGCTATATAGACATGGTTTTATTTTCTCTATAACCCTCTCCTCTTCTCTTTGTTTCACCTGGGAAGCAACTTAGCTTCTGCATTCTGTCTTCAGACCCACCATGCTATTGGTGGATTTGTTGGATGAAAAATGCTTTCCAGAAAATTCCATTTGGCTGGCTTCCAGAACTGGGTTACCATTCATACCCCTTCCCTCTTTTTCATGCTATCTCGTTTAAGAATAGCATTTGTGCAGCATTACATCTCTGTAAACAGGGCCATTAGGAGTTAATATTTCTGTGCTACCTCTTCTTAAGCACAAATTTTGCTGTCGGAACCTACACTGAGCACACACAATCCTCAAGTGGCCTTACTGTGCCAGACCCTCTGTGGGTATAAATGGCTATAACCCCTATCTATTTTCAGATTTTGTACAACACCATAATAATGGCTTTCAGTGAATCTACACCAATTTGCACTTGTTGAGGTTCCAGCTTACTGACTTTAGTGCAACCACTCCTGGAATACCGGGTGATACCATGTTTGGATCGGTTGCCTACCCTAGTCCCGGAGAAAGAGTTCGGTTCTTAAAATGTCATCTTCTTGTACAATACTGTTCCCTTGATAACTATAGGTTCCAACTGCTTACTTTATGGAGAAAGCACATTTTTATTTTCCTTAAAGTTTTGGAGTTTATCCAGTTAGAAGAATCTCAGGCCTCCAAACCAAACTGAGAGATCAACACTCTGAGGACATTATCTTGATGACCACTGCAGCCTGCGTGAACACAACTTGATCCTCAGACCCCAGGCGGGGTTCCCACTGATGGGTGATCAGGAAACACTATAAATAAATCTGCTCTCTATCTCTGAGGGGAACAAACCTTTTAAGGGCTGCAGCACCCCTCTGTGCTGTTCCGGTAGTATCCTTTTCAGAAGTGCCTGGGTTTTTTGACCGTGCATAGCCAGAATGAGCAATGGCAGAGGCCAGCCTGGGGTAGGAGGATCGTGCCTTGTTCTTGCACTTTCAAGCCAGGGCACACTGTTGGATCAGCGGTTAAAACAAACACAGGCTTCTGTAGTAGGAAAGAATGATGGAGCACAGCATTCGCTGAAGTACAAACTGTTGTACTGAAGTGTTGCTCGGACCGCAGAGCCCAGGGATCCAGCATGAAGCACTAAAGCTGGGGGAAAACCAGAGGAAATTAATGATTGAATAATGGATTCCAAATGTGCAGTTCAAAGTTAAATCCTAATAATACAGTCACTTTAGGGTACACTGAGCTCCAAAACAGATTGTTTTTCAAGGCAGAGTTGCGGCAAGGAGGATTCTGGGTAATACTATCCAAATTCCCAGTAAGGTAATAAGGTGAAGATTTAGCTACATCGAACACTGCTCTGAGTCGGCTTGCTTCCGTGCGTGCAGGAACAATCACCGAGCACTCTTCCCAAGGCTTTGCATTCTGTGTTGACTGTTAATCCTGGTGGCAGGTGGCTGCCTGCCATCTGGAACATCATTGCCCATTAAGATTCTCCCAGAAAGAAAGAAAATAGCTTACTTAGTAGCCGGGCCAGGTTTTCAGGAGAGTGCTTCTGTACAGCAGCCCTGGGTCAGTGCTCACGGTTAGATGGATTGGCTCAGACCATTGGCGCAGCATATGGGACTACTCATTCCCCTCTTCCAGGGAGGATGAAACAGCAAGTCTAGCTAGACGCTTCTTCTTCTCCCACATCCTCAGTTCACCTCCTTGCTGTACGTTTTATGAAGGGAAAGCCAAGGGGCAGCCAAGCCTGTCTTCATTCCGAGTTCAAACATACAATCTCACAGGCCATTTCTGGCTTATCTCATGTATGACCACAGGTTGTGTGTCCGTATGGAAGACAGGAGAGCAACAACCTCCAGAACTTCTGTGTCTAAGACTCTGTGTGGGGTTTAGTAATCTGTTTCTCTTCTCATTGTTTTTGCTTCCTTTTTCCTTCCTTTGGTTATACTAATTTAAAGTGTATTTGCATACAGAAGGGACTACGTGTAGCACACAGATACGCAAGAAACTCTAAGACTTTTAGTCATTTTGCAAGAAACAACAAGACTGCAAAAGGTATCCAAGAAGTGAGTAACCAGGCTTGCTAATCTGAAATTTAGGTCTATCTGCCTTAGATCAGTGCTCTGAGTGCTCTATAGCTTGTTCAGTGTATTTGTACAGCACCGAGCACAGAGGAATCCAAGTCAAATCCTACCAATGCCATAATAACAATAACGCCTTCACTTTCCCAAAATGGCCAGTTCTCAGGCAATGGCAGTGGTATTAAACCTCATCAGTATTTACTGTTTGGCTTAATCCCAATCCTTCATCAAATCTCGGTGTAAAACAAATTCTTGGAGGTGATTCAGTGACAGGTTCAATTGGAACTCCACTAGTTCAAAAATTAGATGAAGAAATCCCCAAGGAACTTTCAAAGATGGTGGATTTGTAACTTTGAACATGAAGTCAGGGGAAAACAACCCAAAACCTTCAAACATGAGACTCATTGCTCCTACCATTGCAGAAGGAAGGCAATGAGATCAAGGGAGTTGGAGAGAATAAGTCTTTCCTCTCTTAATCCTTTTGTCCAGATGACTGCAGAAGTAAAACCAAATTCTTCTACAACAGACTCAGAGAGGTCTCCTCCCATTGCATGTAGTTTCCACGTAGTCAAGAGGGGATGGGGAATAATAGCCTGGACCAAGGTCCCTGTGCCAGGCATGTACTTACACAAGGCTGCCTGTATTGTCAACGGGGGGGGGCAATTTTTGCCACCCAAAACCTTAATCTCCTCTCTTTAGTCCACCTCCTGAAAGTATCCAGCTCTCCATGGCCCACAGCAGG
>NW_010566437.1:86725-98174 GCF_000687285.1 Phaethon lepturus
AGGTATCAAAATGTCCTGGTTTCAGCTGGGTTAGAATTAATTTTCTTCCTCATAGCTGGTATAGTGCTGTGTTTTGGATTTGGGGTGAAAATAATGTTGAGAACATACTGAACATTTCAGTCGTTACTGAGCAGTCAAGGACAGTCCAGCTTCTCGTGCTGGGCTGCCAGTGAGAAGGCGGGGGGAGCACGGGGAGCTGGGAGGGGACACAGCCAGGACAGCTGACCCGGGCTGGCCAAAGGGATATTCCCTACCATACGATGTCATGCCCAGTACATAAACTGGGGAATTGGCTGGGGAGGCACTGCAGCTCGGGAACTGGCTGGGCACCGGTCAGCGGGTGGTGAGCATTTGTGCCGTGCATCACTTGTTTTGTATATTCTTTTTTTGTTGCTATTATCATTATTATTCTCTTCCTTTTCTGTCCTATTAAACCGTTTTTATCTCAACTCACGAGTTCTACCTTTTTTTTTTTTTTTTTTTTGGTTCTCTCCCCCATCCCACTGCGGCCAGGAGTGAGCGAACGGCTGTGCGGGTGTTTTAGCTACCAGCACGTTAAACCACAACACGAAGTTAAGTGGCCAGAGTATCAGATGCCATGTGTATTTACCAGGCCGTTTTGGGTGAGAATAAGGGCCAAGTTAAAAGGAAAGTCTAAACAAGGATGTGATGGGGGTGGAGGTGGGCTCCTTTGCACTTACTGTGGAAAGTACGAAGCGAAGACAGTGATTGCAGCGGGGCTGACCCACTGCAAAGTCACCCCATAGTGAACCCATAGCCCCCGTGAGCTTTGGGAGAGCCTAACCTGGGGGAGTTAATGTCTGTGTCCCCTTGATCCGTGTGTCACACCAACATGGCTTGCAGGTAGACTTGGACCACCTAACCTTGTATCCCTCACAGTAACTTTTATGTGTCACCGCTGACTTGTCCTGCTGACTCTAAGGGAATCGAAGCTGCCTTTGGAGGGGCCAGAGCAGAGGAATGTGTTTTAATCTCCTTCTTTAACTAAGTCCTCCTTAAACCCTTAAAACCTTTTTCCGGCTTCTTGGAATGCAAGTTGCACTCATTCACGCTCCCATATCAGCAAGCGGGTAGAAAGACAGCCTGATGTAAGAGGGATTAAAGGCATTCGCTGAACTGTTCTCTGTTCCTTCAGCTCCATCCAATGCACAGAGTTGCTCCAGTGCTCAGCATTTCACAGGGTCAGGCGCTATCTCAGCATGAGCAAAATAACCTTCCCTTCCCACTCAGGCTATAGTCCTAGGAGCTTGGATCAGATGGAGAAGAACAGATAAGCATCTGAACCCCTAGATGTTTATCTGGAGTGAACACAAACTGCGGATCTTTTTGAAGTTGGCCCATCCCTATCACAAGCAGCCTGTTAAAATAATTTGAACCAAAATCAGGAGTCTTAGAAGGATCCTGAGCATTGTGCTGTAACTACAATAATCTGAAAAAAAGAGTGCCAGATGGAAAAATAAAATATGCCAGCTTCCCCCTACAATGTATAAGCTATATTTGTGCTGCCTTGACATAGCTCTACTTCCTCGCACCATTCTTTTATATCCGGTTGACGGATATTTTTCCATAGAGTGGTAATGCTAATCTTGGCAGAGGCTGAGAGCAAATATAGAAGCTTCAATGCGTGCCCGGAGATTTCCAAGCCATTGGGAAGCATGCCTAAGAACAACTCAAGAGCAGCATGAGGAAATATAAAAGAGTTGGAGAACTGGAGAGAGCTTGTTTCACATTCACAAATCCCCCAGTGCCACTAGATTTTAGAAGGTGAGGGGAACCCCGCCATCTTAAATGATAGGTTACTGCGGAGCTAGCTGCCAAGACATACGCTGGCAAGGTTCCTCGTCAATTATTATCTTATTTCTTTTTACTTCTGCTTCTGCTACAGATATCTGGCCTCAATCGTTACAATATCAAGCACCCCACTGTCTTTAATATATTTATCTTTACCACATCCTCTAAGGCAGGCGAGTGTGCTGATCCTCAGATTACAGAAGCAGAAAAGGACCAGAGAGGCCCAGGCTCACAAAAGGACTTAGACACTCATATTTCATTTAAGACAAACTTTGGACCCCTAAAGAAACAGTTCATAAAATCCCCATCTACCTACTAAAGGCGCATTCATAATGTGCATTAGCTTTGGATACACAACTTTGACTGGTTTCCACTATTGTGACTTGCCAGAGAAGCCACCATCTCAACAGAGTGAACCACCACTTCAATCCATGTTCCTTCCTCCTCCGGTCTGTGCTCAGGGAGACCCCACCAGGGGATCGCAGTCCTGGGTTGGGAGGCTGGTGTTCAGATGCCACCTAAATTTCTTACCCCCTGTTCCCAACTCTATAAACTTATCCTATGGCTCATTAGTGCAAAATGAGCTGGAATCAAGAACCAGCATCCAGCCTGAGCCTACAAAATAAATAAATAGGATGAATTCAGTTGTCTCAGCGTAGGTATCCCACTCAGACTCCTGCTCCAATAGGTCCAATGACATACTGCCAGCCCCAGGCAAGTATCTCAGATACCATCATGTATCCCAAATGGCTCTGGGCAACTATGCCTTTGCAGCTAAATCAAGTTCAGTAAATAGGAAAGCTTCAATGCCTGAAGGCATCAGAAGTCTACACAAGAGTTAAAAGAATTCCCAAGTGCCTTGAATCAATCCTTCCACCTTAGGGAGAAGAAAGAAGTCTCCTACCAGGTCCTCTGCTGGGGTAAGCAGGCAGATGGAAGTAAACGCAGATTGTACCTCTAAGAATAAGATGAAAATTAGACCAAAGTACATGTACAGACATGGGACAGCATGGAAGCGTAGCATGAAACATTACTCTGTGAGCTCTCAGGTTCACATGGCTAAATGATGCTGCCGTTGAGCAATCCCTTTCTACCAGCATGTCTTTTTGTTTTTCTGAGGAAAGTGAGATGTAGACATGTTGGTCCTGACACCATAGCCTCAGCTTTTATAAACAGAGCTGCATCAGGAGTAGGCAGAGCAAAAGGAGCCCACCAAGGAACGTCTTTTAGGTTGCTATCTTCCTTTAAAACCACTGTTAAACCACTGGTGCGGCATGATTTTGGTTTGGCACAAAAGCAGTTTAATTTGGTATCACTCAACAGCACACAAAAGAAACAGGTTCCCTTTACACCCACAGAAAAATCTGGCCTTGCATGTGCAGTCAACACCTCAGCTGATCTTGGCCCTCAGAGGGTCCTCACCGTCGCTGGCAAGACTGTTGAGCACCAGCAAAAATTCCTAACTTGTGTAATCACTTACACTTTGTCTATCTGAAAATTTCCCCCCTGTAGTTTTATTTGAATGTCACATTCCTTTCTCCTGCTCCTTAACAAAAAAAAAGTTCTTTGGGACTTTGACCTGCACACGAGTGGTGTTACCCTGGTGGCAGGAGGGTTATCTGTTTGCGTGGGCCACCGTCCAAGTGACTGACAGCGTAAAAGAGTACACATTTTTGGTGGATAGCCCTGCAGAAGGAATGGGGGTGTACATTTATTAAGCTCTTGGTGGCTAGTGAAGACAGCTTTTTCCAGAGCGCTGCCCGCTAGTATTAACAGCCAAGGGTGAGATGCAGTCTGCACGAAGCAGATGCTGGTGAAGTTGCTCTTTTGCACTACTGGGAGGAGAAAGGCTGCCTTGCTTGGGAATAAACCTTGCTGGTACATAACCCCTCAGTGCCTGGCCTTTCAGTCCTCATCAGGTACTACATGCTCACACCTGAAAAAAGTCAAATTTTCACCACAAAACGTCGCTGCTGAATAATGCAGACAAGTGTAGAAAAGGTTTATTGCAGAGGTGACCTCTAAGAGGCATTTACAGAGACAGGGTCCTGGAGGATGAACTTTAATTCAAATGAGGAAGACTCAGGATGGACATAGGGAAAAGGGTCCCAAAGCAAGAGCAATGACATCCGGGCAAGGATTGCTTGCAGAGTCTGCATTGCCAAGGGGTCTTAAGCACAGAGATCTCTTTGAATTCATCTCCACTGATTTTGTAGGATGAACTGTACAACCATGGGACAGCCTCTGAACCTTATTATTCAACCGCACTACGATTGCAGAAAGAGGTGTACGAGCCCAATAAGAGAAGTTCTGCCCTGCTGCTTGTACTCCATCTACTCACAACAAGAAAATCTTTGGGGAAAGGAAATGGTCTCAGTTTTCAGATGTGGGGCCAAAGCACCAAGAGAACTAATGATCCACAATGGTTCTGCAGGGCATGGCTGGAGTGAAGCTGTCCACTGTCTTGCAGGTAGATTTTCCCGTCCAAGGTCTTTCCAGGGGGAGTGACACATGCTGGGAGCACCCCACCAACCGGCCACCAGTGGCTGGTAGCTGTGTGTAGCTGGTAGCTGGTAGCCCACTACTGAGCTGGGCTGGCTGAGATGATGATGTTGAGGTGAAAGGCTGTATCCCATTACCAGTCCTTAGAGTCATCTAGTCTTCTGTCTGCTTTTTAACGTGAATGTGCTTGGACAAAGCAGGACATATTTTTAACAAGAACTGCCAGAACTCTGATGTTCAAATGTAAGGGGGTCTGGGGCAGGGAAAAAAAAAAAAAGCAAGTTCTGGATATTCAAATGTTTTATTTTTGGAGTCAAGAGAAATATGTTGCTGGTTTTATTTTTTTCAAGTATCTATTTCTGTTAAAAAAAAAAAAAAAGAAAGAAGGGGGGTGGAACTGATGTTTTGTTTCTGCCAAAAAAATGTAATTCATTTCTCCTTCATTGTTTCCAGAGTCCTTTGCCATTTCAAGAGGTTCTCACACCCACACAGGAGTCTCTTATATAGCCAGGCAGCAGACTCTTTCTGCATGACCTTTCGGCCATTGTTGATTTATGAATTATTATTATTAATAGCATGCAGAAAAATTCCAAAACTTCAGGACTTTCCCTTCTTGCTCTTTCAGTACAAATCCAAAAGTCTCCACGGAGCTTCCCTCATGTGTTGCAAGAAGTCCAAGAACTTTTCCATGCTTAATAAGGAGAGTGGATTTAGTGAGGCATGACAAAGTGTTTGCCTCTCATTATCCCTGTTTATTATTGATTTATAAGCTGCTGCTCCCACGAGCAGAGCTCTTGAATGAGGATCAGATCAAAAGACCAGTGATGTGATCACCTATCATTCTGAGGTGATCAAGCAGTCTAGACTTAAATCCACTTCTGGATGACAAACAGTCACAAGTTCAAGACTGAGCAGATCTTGAATTTCAGATAGCCCAAACAGAAGCATCCTGCTTTACTAAATTCATACCAGACCCAAGTTTGGATCACCTCTCTTAGCTTGCTCCGAATAAGCAGTTCCCTTGAAAGATAAACAGTCTGAACTTTCAAAAAAGTGTCCTCAAGCTGGCGTTTTAGGAGGATGAGCATTGTCAGCCAGACAAACATCTCTTGATGAAACTAACAGGTGTCCTGAGCAACCATGAAAAATCTGGATGGAAAAACACAGAGAAATTGTTAGCAGATCTTAGAGTGCTAGACATGATGGCCACGTAGATCATCTTGTTTAAATTAGCAGTTGGGGAAGGGAGTGTCCGTAAAGAGAATGCATGCTCTTGGATAAATAAGGAGTAACTCATATCATCCACAAGTACAAAGTGCAATGAGTTTGAAAGAAGAGACAATATGCAAAAGTGGTATTTTCCTTGGATACGGTACTAATCAGGTACGAGTGGCATCGTACAGAGGCAAGGGTAGAATCAGAGAATCATACAATCATAAAACAGAATAGAATCATAGAATAATGTGGGTTGGAAGGGACCTTTAAAGGTCACCTAGTACAACCCCCCTGCAATGAGCAGAGACATCTTCAACTAGATGGGGTTACTCAGAGCCCCGTCCAACCTGAGCTTGAATGTTTACAGGGAGCCATATGTTAGAATGAGAAGTACAGGAGGAAATGCTGTGAGAGGGAGAGAAACTGGGGAGTCAGGAGATAACGAGACCAGTTTGGATGACCAGGGTGGGCGAATTTATCTGTGGAGTTATGTTTGCACATAGGTACCTATGCAGATGTACCTCTAGGTGTACACGTATATATAAAACTATGTTTACATTAATGACAATGTCTCTTAAAAAAAGACAGTCTGGGATTTCATTCGATGGAGCCAACAGAAGGTATCAGATGGGAGGGTCATTGTGAAAGGAAGCACAGAAGTGAGTGAATCAAAAGGAGAAGTGGGAAAACTGGTCGGATGATTTGGCTGCAGCTGAGGCAACAAGGAGCAGAGTGATATTAAGAAGGTGGGCTGCACACCAGACAGCACAATGCTGTCAAGGTGAATTTTACTTGGTTGTGTTCAGGGTATACTGTCGGCATCTGAACTTAGAGAAACAAGGGAGATAGCAAAGCCACTGGATACCAAGGTTTTGTTCCATGGCCAAAATACAGCCGTCCCAGGAAGAAACATTTATTGTGAGAGCCATTCACCAGTCTATCTTCTGTCTGCAAGATTTCCTGCATCTGCTTGGGTTCCAAAGAACACAATGACATGTGTCAGGTCTCCCTATTGGGACCATCTATGGTTCTCCACCGTCAGCGATGCTCTGTTCTTTACGGCTTTCCATAGAAAGTGACGCATTGGGGGATGAAGGTAAGGGAATGCATACTTTCTGCTAGAGGATGAGGGAGGGGTGGATGTGTGGAAGATGTGTTTCGTGCTTCAGTCAAGCATACCACCTCCAGTGGTGGCAGAGAAGAGAAATCCCCGTCTCCCTCTGGCCCCGCACCCTGGCTGTTCTCCCTTTGTAGGCCTCCTCAACACCGGTAACAAAACCTGGAATTTTCTCCCCATTTTCTTTTTTGTCCAAGATCTACCTCCTCTTCCAAAACCTTCAAAGCCAAGTCCTTTCAGCATCCGACGCTGACCCCACTTTTCTCAGCCAAAGAACAAGTCAGGGGATGGATGATGGGTGAATGCTGGGTGGCAGAGGATAGGAAAATTATAGGTTGCACTGGCTGTCACCCAGACTAATACTGGACCAATCCAGCCAAACAGAAAAAAGTTCACAGGCTGAAAGAACGATGTTCAAATAAAGCAAGACAGACCTGGAGCAGGAGATACAATTGCCTTGGCTCTTCCTGGCTCTGTGAAAACCTTTGAAGGAATAAGTCCCCTTTTCTGTGGAGCAGTGGCCTCTTCTCCAAAGTGGAAATAATGTTCATCTTCAGCAGAGGCAGGATAGGCACTTAGGAATCAAAGTCCTGCTGCAAACCAAGGTGGTGGATTGCTAGCTAAATCCATTTCTGAATCAGGGTTTTTGTGCTGTTGCTGCTGTACAGTGAGGGAATGAGGAGACAAGCTGTTGTTTCTGTGCTCGTTTTTGTTCCTTTTACACAGAAGTGGGGGAACTGAAGCCAAGCAGGAGGAGAAGGACCTAGATAGTTTGTCTCGAAGAGCAATGCTTCTGCCTTCTCTGTGCCCGCACTAGGGAAAATCAACGGCAAGAAAAATGGATACAAAAGATCCTCCCGTATCTGTTCTTTAGCTCTTTGGGCTGGAAAGCAGCACGACGGATTACGTGAGCATTTCCTAGAAGTTCCCCCTTTTAACCTTTCCTCCTTTGTCCGCCGCTTGACCTCTTTAACGCACCAGGCACACAGCCATCCACCTAAGACATGTCCAGGGTGACTCCAGAGCCCGGCTCTGCTCAGCAGCCCTGCATCCTGCTGCAGAGCAAAGGCCACCTCAAGGCCCTTGAAAGGACACAGCTTTCCTCCCTCAGAGCCAGCGTCTCCCTCCTGGCAGCCAGGATGAGCAGCTCTGGGATTTCATTACCCATCAGTCACTGTCCTTTCTCAGGGCAGGGGTGATGATGCATATTTGGGAGGTTGCGGCTCAGCAGCATTTGAAATGTCATCAGGAGGAGCAGATACATCTAGCGGGGGTGAATCCCAGTTTCTCCACAAGCCCATTTCCAAAAGATAGTGAATGGCTCACAGATTGCAAACCTCATGGCTGCAATTCCAGGCTTACTAATACAGACACTCCACCTTGGAGTATCTGGGAAGTGTGCTGCTTTATGTGTGATTTTTTTCCTTTCTCCTCACATGCCTGTGGGTCTGATACGCCCCGTGCATCACGATAGTGAATCAAGAAAAGAGAAACCTTACCTGAAGAAGCAAAATTGCAATAATTGCAATAATAATTTTCTGGAGGTCAACAGCATCATTTTTCCCAGATACACAGAATGAGATTTGACATTACATAGAAAACCCAGAGTGCCTCCACCGGGAGGTGTTCCCACTCCAACACCACTCCCCCAACACCAGGGTCTGACACCTCTGTTTCCCTTGATTCCCCTGAATCAGGAAAAATGTTTGCCTCACACCTTCTGCAGGACCAACATTTTGGCGACTGCTCTGGCAACACCTGTATCAGATGGTCATCTCCACAGAAAACCTGTCTCTGCTTGATTTTAATTGCGCCCCCCGGATTCAGCAGCGTGGGACAGGTGACCCTACACACATGTGCGTCACCAATTTTACATTATTGCTGCCTGCTGAAGGGTTTTGGCATTTTTCTTTGCAGTATCTGGTGCAGATTATTTTTAGTCTTCCTCTTGAAAACCACCTCTTCTCTCTTCCCCTGACTCACACAGAGACTGTCAATTTGGAGGACAATTAAGCAAAACTATCCAAGTTCTTTTTCCAGTTGGATTATCCAAGGCCCGTGAAATCTCAGCGAAGAGGTTATTATTCAGGATTGCAGATGCCTTAGTCTACATTAGCTTTATTCATTTTGGTGCTTGATGAAACCCAGTCTTCCTTTACACCTTCAGTTAAACTGAATTCCTTTCCCCTCATGTCTTTTTGTGTATATAGAAACATGTTTGATTTAGTGGCTCGAGATCAGCAACAATTCACACTTTTTTATGCAGCATGGTTATTTCCCGTAGTGAATACCATTACTTTACCTCCATCACGTGCTCTTTAAGTCACATAAACATCCTCTTTTAAGTGCTCTAGCCTATGGAAAAGCCCCCTGGGAAGGTGTAGCCTTTTTTGGTTTCTATGTTTCTCACTGGTTCTTACTACTTTCTGGAAATCTAAGACAGACACCTGTTTTACCAAAAATAGGCAAAGCAGAGTCTTGATGAGAGTAGCTCACTTCTTATCAGCACTAGCTAGAGATAGATCACTAAGCCTGGGCATCATGGCTTTGTGCAAAAGATACTATAGAAACTGAATTTGTATTCAATCTAACAAGTGAATTGGGGTAGAATGGGAACGCATTGAAAAGACAGTAACAAATTTCAGAAGAAATATTCTGGAATTCACACTGTTGATTTTTGAAGAGTGGGGAGAACAGCATATTTTGTTGGTTGTTTTTTTTTAAACTGGAAAATTCCAAGCAGGACTTCAGCTAGCAAAACAGACACATAGCTTTTGATAATTGTATGAGCCTTTTAAAATTGTTAATATTGTTTGAACTGTTAATTCTGTTTCATTTTATATAAAATAAACTCCATCCAGTTCTAATAAATGCTTTGTTTCCAAAAGAGACATATTATCATTTATTGCTTGTCTGGTGATCCTATCTAGCACAAATATCTCAGTGCTACACAAACACAGCAAAAGCCAGTGTCCTTACCCTGGAGGTCTCAATAGGCGTTGGGTCTTTGAATCCTATTTCACTGACTTTCATAGACTCTTGCCATAGATAACTCGATGAAAGCTAGATAGCTTTATTTTTTTGTAAATGAGGATGTTGTGGAACTCAAAGAGATCAGTGTGGTATTAGGGTTGATAACCCAGAATAATAAGATGAAACTGAGCTAAGGAAAATGTGATTGTGAAGGCAAGCATTTCATAACCGAGTACTGCCAGCTTGTAGGACAGTCCTTCCAAAGGAAGCTCCGGTAGGTGAGCTATTCAAGACTAGCTTGGGCAAGGCAGCCAACACTTACTTTGGAGTCATGTGGAGCTGGAGGAATTGATTTGATGACACTGAAGGTTGCTGGGATTTATGTGTTGAGGGTAGATTTTTCTGATCTCTTCATTTAATGGAAAGAAGCAGGAACTGAGCTGAGGTCCCCCTGTGAGGAGCACCCCAGGAGCATCATGGTGCTTTGCTTTTCCTGGACATACTGAAAGAGAAAGTGTTGTTGGACTGCATGGGCAATGTGTCAGTTTTTTGTCAGCCGGGGCAGATGACTTAGGATGTTTTCTGGATTAAAGAGGTGACAGCATGACAAGTGCAGTGATCAGACAGCATTCATGGGCTTTCATCAGTTTTATAGAGCAACCTGAGGGTCTCACCATGAAAGACTAATAACCTCCTCTTTATGATGGGCTCTAGCTATGACCTTTATTTTTTCATTCTTTGTATTCCAACACTGGTGTACAGTCATCTCTCTTTGAATAATTTCTCCTGCTTCTGATTCTTCCTGATTTGTACTTTTATTGCTCTGGAGTTCTTTTGCTCCAGCCTCCTCTGCTCTCCCTAAGGTTCCCTACGGACATGAGCAATTCCTCACCCCAGTCAGTTTTTATTTGGTGGCCTCATTGGGGAAGTCTTCCAGACTGAAGACAGGCTGCCAGTGAATGGCATTTCCATTTTTCCCTTGTGATGGTGTATTTCCACTCAATGCCCAAGATCCCCTGTAGGCACCTGTTCCCAAGGATATTCATTTCCCACGTGATGCTCCGCGAGCTCTCCCACTCTGGTGAATTAGCACTGAGACCAAATCTGAGCCAGATGCTCTTCCTTATGTATATCTGACGCTCTTGTAATTAGTGAGTGGTGGGGATGCTCCTCCCAACCCTGTTGCCATCTTTCACTGGTGACATCAAGCTGCCCAGGCAGGCGACTGTCCTCATCTTCATTTCCTGATGTGACTTTGTGACTGGGTATTTCTATTTAATGAGTGCTTCTTTTGGGTGAGAAATTGCAAGCCTTGCATGAGCAGTTAGCTTTTGCCAGATTCTCTCTCTGTGTTTTCTGCTCCTCAGCAAGGGTCCCAGGCTCCTTGCTGAGCTGCAGTTGTGCCGCCTATCTCTTCAAGCCATGCGTAAGCTGATGGAAACTGGGGACGTCTCAGTCTTTGACCTACGGCTCATAGCACTGTGGGACAGGCAGGGCTGCCTTTGGTAGGAGCAGGCAAGGGAATTGCTCAGATCTGAATGTACCTCCGACTGACAGTGTCTCGCTCCTGGGAGGTTCCCCTCCACCATCCCACCTTGGGGACCAGAGAGTACCTTGGCATCCTTGTCCTCTATCTCACCTCTCCCTCTCCCTCGCTTTCCCCTTCTCCCACCCTACCAGCTGGCATGCCGTGCAGCCCCACGGCACGAGCAGCCGGCAGCTGAGCTGCCTCCCCGCGTCCCACCAGCACAGCTGCAACCATGGAGAGATGCGAGACAGCTGGCTGGCGTCTCCTCCGCATCCCCCCCTTCCACCCTCCCTGGCTGCCCT
>NW_010566437.1:98211-117293 GCF_000687285.1 Phaethon lepturus
CCTCCCTGTTCCCTCGCCAGCCTGGCCGCCAGCCTCTCCCCCCGGGCCGCCCCAAAACTGCAGTAGCCCAAGCCAAGACTTGAAGGTACCTCTTTATCCTGAGCCTCTGCAAGCACGGCTGGGGACCAGCATTCCTCCACCTCTCCTGTCCCGTCCTGCTTGCAGCCAAGTGGGATGATGATGACACAGTAGGGCTGGGGTAAGTTTTTTGCTCCGTCTTGTCCCGCTGCCAACCTCTTTGACCTTTGGATGAACCCAATAAAAGAGAGTGTCTTTGGAGCGTGCTCTTGCCAGTTTTACATCTGCGACCAGTTGGAATTTAAATTCCTCTTCTATTTGGGAGAGGAAATGAGAGAGGAGCAAGGAAGAGTGATAGTTAAAATTAAAAAAAAAAAAAAGAAAATAAGAGCTGGATGGGAAGAAACCAAAACCAAAGAGAATTGCGGCAAATCTTGCGGTTGGAAAGAACTCAGCAAAAAGTGGAATAAGTCAAAGTTTCATAATATATTGATATATTTCTTCTAAGAAAATAGTGGAAAAAAGTAACAGGGCCTTATCTTGAGTCCATTGCTACTTCACATGTAACGTCACAGGGTCACTATCGGGGTGGGAACATGCTGAACATCTCACTGACACTAGCTGGTAACTTGTGGAAAGCCCTGGTTTGACAGGTAATCAAAGCTTAACCCAAAGGGCAGACGTGAACCCCAGTCGTGTGTCCAATGGTGATCGTAAACATTGATATATCACCACTGGCTGAGCTGGTGGAGACTGAACTCATGAGTCTTGTTGCTTTAACCTCTCCTAACTCCGACAAACAGCCAAGTTCTTTAGCCCAAAATAGTAGCATCATCATACTAGCACCATCCTAACCTCTAGACAGGGACTGACTGGAAAGGGACAGAGAGGCAAATGGCATAAGCTTGCCCTGAGATGGGACAATTGTGATTCGCTCATCATAAAATTGTAAAAGGATCAACAGCTTCTTTGCAGACCTACTGGGAAACGTTGCTCTGCATCAATTTACTTGAATTTTGTTTTTGTTTACATTCACTAATACCAGGAAAGACTCCACTGAATGCAGTGGGCAGTCAATGAGATCAGGGCCAGAAGTGCAGTGATTTGATCACTACTACCTGTATTTTCCAAATAACTCCTCTTGTTTTTTACAGTTGTACATGCAATCAGCAAGAGGATCCTAACCTTTGAAACTGTTTTTTAGGGTGTTTTTTAATTCCAACAGTACTCAGTCACTTAATCTGTTTATGTCTTAAGCTCTGTGGAGAGAAGAGATGTCCATCATTACGTATTTTTTTCAGTCTAACACATTAAAATCTCATTTCCAGCTAGAATGTCTTGGTGTTACCCTAATTTATATACTAACAGAGTAAGGACTTGTGTAATAACAGCACCTTAAAGCAGGCAAAAGAACTCCAAATTTCCATTCTTCAGGAAATTCCAAGATTTGTATTTAAAAAGTCTTTGTTCCAAAATGAAATAAAAAAATTAGTACTTCATTTTCCACTCTGAAAATATTTCACTGGGGAAAAAAAAAATCAAAACATTTTCGTTTGACTTTTGGGTTGCTTTGGATTGCATTAATTTCAGAATTTTGGTTGATAAACAAAATTGAGATGCCCTGGGGTGGGAAGTCTAATGCTTCTGAGATCTCCAATGGGAAAACCTCAGGCTTCTCATCTGGAAATGGAAACACTCAGTGCTATAGGGAACCCCATGCTCTCAAGGGGCCCCAGGATCTCAGCAGCATGTCTTGCGGGCTGGAAATCTCAGGTTCTGGAGCCTCAGAGCAGTCTAAATAGCCCAGTGGAGCCTCTCAAAGTTTGGGAGACTCTGCCCTCTAACCAGCCATGAGGTGAACTGGTAGGAAATCAGGTGGAAAACCCTCTCCCAGTGTTTCAACAGCAGCCTGTCTGAATGTTCCTCACTTTGAAATACTTGCAGTGCAGAAAAAATGGGTGTTCTCTGATTAAACTTTCATTTCACCTGAAAATCCCAAAATAGCTAGAGCCTCTTTTTTTTTCTTTTTTTTTTCTTCTTTTTTTTTCTTTTTTTTTTTCTTTTCTCTTTTTTTCTTTTCTCTTTTTTTCCTTCAGGGAAATCTAAGCAGAGAGAGAAGCAAGGTAGTTTTCAGAAAACTGAGGCATGCCCAGGACATGGCAGAGACCAATAGGAAGGAGTTACCAGATTCCAGCCTCCATTTTAAAAACAGCAAAGCAGCCGCAAGAAGGAAAGAAAGAAAGAAAGATGGGAAGAAAAAGCAGTGGCATTCTCTTTTCCAATCTCTCTTCCCATCAAAAGTGCGAATGGTTTCTGTATCCATCGAAGGGCTTTGCTGACTATTAGCTCAGCTGCGGAGCATTCACGTGGAAAGCTGCAGGTCTGAGAATTGCCAGCAGCATCTCCCAACCCCATTAACTTGTTACACAGTCTGTCAGAAAAGTGGCTGGAAGGAGGGTTTTTTCCCCATTCTGAAAGATCATACAGAATGATCCCTTGCCACCGCTGAAATGCAGCTATCTCTGGGAGGCATATGGTAGCGATTTCCCACCAGGTGCAGGTGCATTGTCAGTCGGGAGAAGTAAGGTGGAACAATTGCTCCAGCTGCTGCATGAGAGAGTTTAGAAAAGATGGAATTTGGACTTTAAACAGGTATCTTCGTGCCAGCTGTATACAGGATCCCTGTATACGGACCCCGGAGGGACACCACTCGTCACTGATCTCCATCTGGACATTGAGCCATTGACCACTACCCTCTGGATGCGACCATCCAACCAATTCCTCATCCACACAACAGTTCACCCACAAAATCCATATCTCTCCAATTTAGTGAGAAGGATGTTGTGGGAGACCATGTCAAAGGTCTTACAGAAGGCCAGACAGACAACATTGGTAGCTCTTCCTTTGTCCACTGATGTGGTCACTCCATCATAGAAGGCCACTAGGTTGGTCAGGCAAGACTTGCCCTTGTTGAAGCCATGTCTGTCCTCCATGTGCTTTAGCATAGCTTCTAGGAAGATCTGGTTGAAGATGTCCCTGCTCATTGTGGTTAGATGACCTTTAAAGGTCCCTTCCAACCCAAACAATTCTATGATTCTATGAATCTGTGATCTTCCCAGGCACAGAGGTGAGGCTGACAGGTCGGTAGTTCCTAGGGTCCTCCTTGCTACCCTTTTTAAAAATGGGTGCAATATTTTCCTTTTTCCAGTCACCCAGGACTTCACCTGACTGTCAGGGCTTTTCAGATATGATGGAGAGTGGCTTGGTAACTACATCAGCCAATCCCTCAGGACTCTGGGATGTGATGTGTTCGAGTCCTGGTTAAGAAATATGTACTTTCTATTAAGACTGGTCTTAGTTCTGCCCTTACCCAGTGGCCATCATAGACCTTTCTCAATTTGTTCTATCCTGCTTATATCCAAGTTTGGAGCAGGAGAACTGTTGCTTCAGAGCAAAAAGGCCCCTCACCTGTTGTTTCTTATCCTCTACCAGCTAATGCCAGACATTTCCGAAGAAGGGGAGGAAAATCATGCTGCACATCCAATCTTTACTCTGCTACAACTCTGCCTTAGATGGATGGGCTGGGATACAAGACGACTATCCCATAATCCAGAGGCTAAAAGTTATTCAGTCTATCAATCTGCATATTTATAAGGCCCTTGGTATAAATACACAAGAAAAGTTGGATGACCTTAAGCTCAGGAGTAATAGAAATAGAATGAAATCTAATAGTACAAAGTCAAGCACTTAGAGACCGATAACAAGAATAGCTGCTTTAAGCCGTGGGCTCATCCACTGGAAACATCAAAGTTGCAGGAGAAGGATGTGGAAGCATGTGTTCATCACAGCACTATTAGGTACTGTTGGTGTGAAGCAGTTATGGAAAAGCAGAACGCAATAGCTGTATGCAGTACAAAAGCTATTTGCAGTGAAGTTAGTGAAATGTTAATAGGACGGGAGAAGGTTTCCCTTGGCATACCATAGACCGTTCTTGTGCCACATGTCCAAAAAAGGTGAATTTGAACTGGAACAGACATCGTATAAAGGGCTCCTGCGGTGATCAGGTGGACAGAAACCCAATCAAATGTAAGGAGACTAGCAGAGATTGGTATGTTTAGCCTAGCACAGAGATGCATTGCTCTCTATAAATACATTGGGGAGGTAAAAATCACAGAGAGAGAAGAGCTATTTAAGTTAAAGGACAGTGCTGGAACAACAACAAATGGTATAAATGAGCTGGGAATAAATTTAGTCTGGAAATTAATATAAGGTTTCTAAAACACTCATCATCTTGGATATCTATTCTTACTACATCCTTCTCCCTGGTTTTGACCACTATGAAATTCCTCTGCTGTTGCTACAAGGTCATTCCCCTCACCTGTCTCTGTGCATCTTTCCCCTGGTATTTCTTTTTCTGTTGCATCAGTTGTGTTGCTCAATTTATTTGTTCATAGTCTCAAAGCCCTTCCTCCTAATCTTCTTGTCACCTCCAGCGCAGCACCAGAGTCAAATCCTGTCTCTGTTTTTTTCCCCAGCTTGTTAGATTTTCAACACTTGTTAAATTTTCAACATGTCTGGGAGGCAGGCTTCCCAATCCAAGCTTCCCTGGAAAGAGAGGGAAAAGGCCACAAATTGTGGTTCAAGATGTTCAGCCTTAGACACAAATAAAAAGCTTTTTTCACTTGGGGGATAGAGCAGCACTGGGACAGGTTCCTCAGAAAGGTGAGAAAGGTGGTAGCATCTCCATCCTCAGGGGTTTCCAAGACTTTGCTAAACAGTCTCAGCTAACCTGATGTAGTGTTGGCAAACACCCTGCTTCAAGCGTAGGTTGGACTAGATTATCCTAGGTCCCTTCCAACTGATATTTCAATGCTGCTAAGAACTTGAAGGGATCTGGATGAGTTCTGCCCATGGGCCAATTCTCTTTATGTCGTCACCAGCTCAAGAAAAGTACTTGTGTTGTAACTGGGCTCTCTGAGGCAGTTATAGCATAACCAGGGGTCTGATTGTGAAACAGCGGTGTCACCTCTGGGCTTGTCCTGGGATTGAGCAAAAATCATGTGGTTTTCAGCTTCTTGGTCATCAACCCAAAATGTTACATAAAGTGCTGAATTTCAGTCTGGCCTGGAGACATCAGTGAGGTTCACCTCACAGAGCCTTAGGCATCTTAAGAGTTATGATGCCCAAGATGAGCTATTAACAGGGGAACAGCTAGAGAAGAAAGCAAGGGAAGAGCTAATGATCTTACAGAAAAGTAGGAAAGGAGAAAACAGAAATCAGAAGAAGGTAGGTGGAGAAATACTCACGAAAAGAACTACATTAAAAAAACCTCTTTCAAGCTTAAGGTGATCACAGAAAATCTCTTAGACTGAGGGTCTGGAGGTAGAGCAGTAATGTCTGTACTCAACTAAACAGTCTGGGATGTAGATTCAAGCACTAGCCTTGGTCATCCAGGCTGTTTAGTTGTCAGGACATTTCCTAGCATGGTTTTGGCCCTTGTCAGCCACATTATCCCAGGCAATGCCTGGGACATGTGTCAAGGACCCTTCCTACCAGGCAGCCTAAGGGAGTGGAAAGCATTTTGGCATGAGCACAGGGGCTCGGTTGTGCCAGTTTTGCTCAGGGTTGCTGGACTATGTAGCAGAGGAGATATGGTGCCCATTAGTGCCTGTTATGTTCCCTTAATCCATAACTCAGGTAAAGTTTATTTACATAGTCAAATAACATCTTTTTTATTAATGTCTTGAGCTGAGGTTTTTATGTCTACCATGACATCTTGAAGACAAGTTTTTTTTTAACTGGTAAATTCAAAGCCTACTGAAAACGGAAGATTTACAGCCCCAGACAATGAACATCTGATGTCCAGAGATGTCAGAGCAGGAGCACAATGGAGTACCTCTTCTCTTGCTGCTCTTGTATTTCTGTTGTTCCCTGCAAGAACTGTTCCAGGTCACAGAGGGATATTTTTTGCCCTTATTTAACAGCAGTGCCTGAGACTCCCACTGAAATCTGAGTCCATGTTGCCAGGCACATGCAGAATAGCAGAAAAGACTCTCATCTAATGGATTCCCACTCATATGGAGAGGGGAGAAAGCAACAGCCAACTCATTGCCATTCAGTGGCAGAGTCAGACCGGTTCCCTGCTCTCCTGACAGAGGGTTTGCAGTCTAAGGCCCCTCTCTACTACACGAATTGATGTCTAATTCATTGACGCATCAGTATGTTAGACCTGCAGTTCATTGATGTTCAACAAAGACCTTGACAGTTAAAAAAGAAGTGCCTGTGTGAAACTGTAATGGCATTTGGCCCCCAAAGATCAATGGGTGTGATGCTGCATCTCATACCACATCTGTATCACCACACACGGACTCCTTGCTTTTTCCAGTCCTAGCAATCAAAGGGTCCACTCTTACAAAAATGGCTCATTTTTCTGACCTTGAGGTCACCTCCTAGGATTGAACTCATTAGCATTGGGCAATAAGATATGTCACGCTCTTAGCAGTATTTAAATCTCCAGGCTTTCTGCAAATAGCCTTCATTTTACAGGTGGAAACTGCAGACACTAACTGTTGATCTCCCTCTGGAATACAGATCAGGTCATGAATCTCCCAGTAGATGCTCATTTTCTGGAACTGATCCTGCTCCTCTCCCCACTTCCCTTTCCAGCTCTGGTCATCAGCACAAGGCTTCAGCACTCACGTTTTGGGTGCGTGGCCGATGGGGCTGTGTTTCCATTAAACACCACCCGGACAGCTTGCTAAGTCACCAACTAAATGGTCTGCATTGCTGAGCTGCCTTCCGAAGCCGGCAATTAATCACTCACAGCAAGCAAATGATAGAGTTGGCTAGAAAGGAAAGACAAAGAGGTGCAGTAAGAAGGACAGGAGAGGCATTAAGAAAGGGAAAACACAGAAAATAGGAAAAGAAGAAAGGAAGAGACAGACCGCTCCGAGTCCAACCTACGATGTTCATCGACTCCAGCCTTACCTCCCCTGCCCAAAACAGAGCAGCGGAGGGCAACCAATGTGACAAATGTCAGTGGGAGCTGCTGTCCCCAGCATCAGTGCTATAATTAACTGGGGAAACATGAGTTTCAGAGGCTCGCAGACATGATCTTATCTTGCTGTGAAAACGAACCAGTGATGATGTGTCTGCTTGCGTCCGCCTTCCTCTTTGCCCCACTCCCACCTCAAAGCCCCATTCCAGTCCCACACAAGAACAGCAGCAGCTGGGTTGGTATTTATATTCACTCCAGCCTGAAAAATCACTGCCAACACAGAGCCAGGCCCTGTCTTTGCACGGACCAGCTGCCAACTGCTGATGCTTGCAGCCCCCACAACTCCCCCTTTGGTTTCATGGGCTCCAAGCCCAGGTCCCATCAGCTTTTCGCTGCGGATGGTGGATGATGATTGTGCAGACCCAGCACATCCTGCCTATGGCCCGTGGATTGAGTTTGGCATGCTGGAAAAACTACTCAGCCCGCAGCCTGGGCTCATACTCACCTCTCCTTGGAGCTGTGGTTACAGTGGGTCAGAGGAGACAGTTTGTCCCTCTTGCCCACCCACAGAAGCAACGCATGAGAGCCAGTATTGAGCACTTGGTGCTTATTGCTTTATCTGATGGGTGTGCACAGACACCTTGGGTCACTTTGCAGGTGAGTAAGTACAGAACTGAATATAAACGCATCACAGAAGGGTAAATATGTCGCCAGCTGAGCTCTCTCCATTCTCCACAAGAGACAAAGAAAAGGCTGTGAACACACTTTTGCAGAGCCGCTTACAAGGCATTGCATGGAGCTAACACCTAACATTTACTCTCTCCTCTTGATAGATTTCCAGGCATTCTCTGATGTGCCTGACAGAAATATATGCCACAAATATATATAAATATATGTGTCTTTAAAGGGTTACGATGATCTGCAGCGAAAACAAGAACGCTAGAAGCTGACAGAATGAATTGTTAATTAGGGCTTGTGACCACACCGGTAACCGAATAGAAAAAGGGGTTAAAAGCAGCTATTGATACAGTCCCACGATCACATATAACAACCCCACCACCCTGGAGTTATTCCTCACCCTGTCTTCTGTACCGTCAGGGTCCTCCCTCCCCATGCAGGTTCAGCTTCCCCGCCTCCCCGGGCAGCTCCAGCGCGGAGCCCCTTGCTGCCCCAGCCCACCTGCGCCTGCTGTGCTGATTTTGCACCAGCTGGCAGCTTTCTGAGTAGAGACCCCTGAGTATCCCAGATGGGTGTTGTGGGCTGCTTCATGGCAAGGAGAACAAGCTACAATAGGATTTCTCTCCCAGAGAAGAAAATGAATAATCAATTTTAAAACCTAAAAAAAAAAATTGATAAGAAGTCCCACTGTATTTGCAAGACTGACCACAGACAGCAGGACCAAGTGTACTCAGATATGCTAAGAAGTCAGTCCCCCTTTTTTTCAGATGTCTGATCCAGATTTTGGGGATGCAGACTCCCGGGTAGCGTGAGTCTTGGGTGGTGGGTCTGTCAGCCTTCCTTTGGGAAACATGGGAATGGGAGTCCATTAGACTTCTGCCCCCTCACGGCAGTGACTGCCCTTTCTATTTTGATGTCAGCCGAGGACAAAACCTCAGCCCCGTAATGGCCAGGGCACATGATGTCATGTCTCACTGAATGTACCCGGGCAGTTGTCCTCAGGAGGAGTCAGACTGGTCTCATCACCAACAACAAAGCTGCCCTACAAAAACTGGGGGCATGTACGTGACAAACTCACCGCACTGTCCCCTTCCTTTCTTCCATACTAGTCATGTTTGCGCAAAGCTGGGGCAGCAGTAGGGTGGGAAGCTAACAATTATTATTTTTTTAATGAATTCTTGGCAGATAGAAACCCCTGTTAATCACAGCTCCCTGCTTCAGCCTTGTTTACTAGCTGTGACTTCAGAAAACACAGAGAGAAGGAGCCAGCACTTCTCACCCAGGTCCTGCAGACAGGCTCATCAGCAGGGATAGCTGATATGGGAGCCCGGTCTGCCCAGGCTCAGACTTGAAACTCAATGGCTCCATTAGCTGAAGGACAGCAAGACTACAAAGTCTTAAAATCCTACTGGTGGATCAGGCATGGCTGAGTCAAGAGCCAAAGGGGAAACTGCAGTCAATACACTGTAAAACCTACAAGAGAGCATTTTATCTCAACAGACGCCAACGGAGAGAAAATGGGGGCTTGAAGGCACAGCACGACTCACCCAGTGTCACGCAGAAGTTCAAGGGTAGAGCTTGGAGCAGACTCAAAGGCTTGTGAGTCCTAGCACAGCGCTTTATCCATTAGGCAACATTGCCCAGCTGCGGTTGTAACTTGGTGGCTGGAAATGCATTTTATTAAAAGCCATTGAATCACTGGCCTGGCAGAGCAGCAGCTAAACTTTGTCCTCCAGATGCCAAATCACCCCCTTGCTCTCCTTCCTCTCCTCAACTTCCCCTGCAATTTCTGTTACGCAGAACAGCTTGCTCCAGTCTGTCTCCCCCGGCATCACAAAGTATTACTGGTCTTTGCACATGACCTGTTAAATGTGGCTCCAGGTTGCCTATATTTCATGTATTACCTGTGTCCTCTAAAGCATTTTAAGAGGTTTTGAGGATAACAATACTGCAACACTTAAATAAATTATGCTTTATTTATTTAAATTATACAAAGATGATCTACAATTGTCCATAAGACCCAGTGAAAAAAAAAAAAGAAAAGAAAAAGGAGAATGCTTTTCAGCCCAAAGTGCCCTTTTTTTCAACATCAAAGCTTGCCCTGGGAAACTCTCAGTTTTGACACCTTATTTGCAGACAAAAAAATCAAAGCAAAATATTTTGATCTGTTGAAATGCATGCATTACCTTCTGTTTATCAACTTCAAAAATGTTCCTATCAAATTTGGAAAGGTCACAGCCCAGACAAAATGGCTCAGGTTTTAGAAGAGCAGGTAATTTTTATTGTGATTTGCAGGAAGCTTTGGGCACAAAATGATTTTGTGTTTGCTTGTGTATTCTTCCACTTCAGAACAAAACCAGATTTCAGAATCATGGCATTTCCTACCAAATAAAACCGAGCGGTTCCCACACAGCCATCCTGTTCAGGAAAGACAAGGAAGGGTTTGTTGAGTCACTGGCAGGAAAAAGAGTTGTCAAAAAAAAAAAAAAAAATAAAAAGGCCCGAGCCAGGAGAAAGTTTGAAGAAGGTTTCAACTCCAGTCCCAGAGGTCAGGTCAGACCTGAACTGCTCTGTAAGTGTGAGCTGCACTAAGAGCATCCCAAAGCTCAGGCAAGAACCTCACCATTTCTCACCCCAAAAAAGCTGTACCATAAAAAATAACTTCCCTGCTATCTGCTTTGGGTAGAGTCTTCCTGTAGATATTCTTACAGCAGTGGGAAGGGCTGAGGTTGCCCTCAGCACCTTGGCTGCACTCTCTCCAGCAGCTTAGCCTTTCCAACCATGCATATTCCCTGCTTTGTTTTCTTTGGCCTAAGTGTGTTGAAGCTTCATGGGGGAGAAGAAGATGCAGAACCATCCCTCCTCCCTCCACCCACCACCGTCACTCCTGTTTAATCTGTGATTTCGGTGCAAACCTGCACAGCTGCCTTGGATGCCTGGTGTTGTACTCAGGTAAAGTGAAAATCAGGCAGATTCCAGCTCTCGTTTTCCATGCCAGTCTGCTCTGCAGTCGCCTGCTGCTTCCAGCCCCTCTGCAGAGACAATTATCTTTGAGAACTTTGGCAATCTTTACTGAAGTGTGAGTTCAATCCGCGCTGTCCAACAGCGTCTTAAGATCTCCTGGTTTGACAAATAACTATTAGCACCTCTTGAAAACAGTACAAATGATTTAAAAAAAAGACAAAGATGTAGGCTGGGGAAATTGTGGATCTGGGCTTCCATGGTATGTTAAAGCCTGAAATGAAGGTAATTCTCCATCTACTGTGCTGATAATTACTTTAATTTCAAGCCCAGGAGCACTGAGAGAACTAGATGTGTAACTGTTTATCTTGACCTTGAAACCTAAGCAGGAAGAATCAAAAACTAGTTTTCACGACCATGACTTATTGACTAGCCTAGCTGAACTAGTAAAGGTATAAAAATCCATTTTCAGCTGGCCTAGGCCAGCTATAAATACTTATTCCAGATAGCCTTGGATGAGAAAGGCGGTTGGTACGTGTCCCTCTGAGGAATACTACCCTTGGTTATCCTCTGGGAGATGTGCCGTTGACACCGTTCCCTCTCAGTACCACAGAACAACCTTGAATTTTCACGGCTCCCCGAGGTGCGTGCCCTCAAACAGTGCTCACCAGATCCTGACCCAGGTCACAAATCCTCAAGTTCCGGAGTAACGTAAAATACACATCGTAAATAGATGTGTCCCTGGCCTCAGCTCGCTCTCAGCTTTGCTTCTGTTTTCTTGAGCCTAGCCTGCATGATTTTCTCCAGTAGTTCAATCATATTTATTAGGAATTTATAGTTCTCTGTAGGGTTTTTATATTTAGCTGCCTACACTGGAAAACCACATTTTTATAGATGTTGGATACCACACCTTTCTCTGTGGCTCCTCAAGGCTATTTTTTTTCCCTTTTTGTGCTTTATATTCAGTGTCTGTAGCTTAGCCCCATTTTGTCTCTGTACTTTTTTCCTGTCCACCAACACTGTAAATGGCTTATCAACAAAGCAAACACCAGGTCATGTTTAAATGGCTGCAGTTCATCTGGGATCGGATCATCTTTGGCTGTCGCAGCTGCTTGGCTCCATTACTGACACAGAGAAGTAGGAAAAAGAGCAACTTTACAGCATTTGCAAAAGGCCAGCCGTGCTGCTCAGTTTTGCAGAGGCAGAGATGTGAAGTGTCTCATCGCGCTCTGTGGTATACAAGCTCACAAGGCTTGGTCTGCTACATATGCTGGTAGACTTTCTTCTAGGCTGATCGTTGCTCTTCACAAAGTTCTTGGTCCAAACCCAGAGTAAACCACTGCGAGTCAATGATTATCTCCATTATGCAGTTATTCAAAGCCTGATTCTCCATGAGCAAACGGAGGTAAGAGAGGCCAAGACCTTAGTGGTCTTGCTGTTTGCCCTGCAGCGGGTCAACGGGAAGGCAAAGCATAGCCATAGTCTCTGTGCCAAGGGCACCAAAGCTGTAAATCTGAGAGAAAAATCCCATCAGTCTGTTGCTTTCTTAAGGACTCACTATAAATATAAAATAAAAGGGAATGGCAGCGACCTAATTCTGAGCAGAAGTTCAGTCCGTTTAGACCCTTTAAAGTGTTTAAAGAGATTAATATCATTCACAGTGTAGGTGAGAGATCTTGAGAGACCCTACCCCAAGACTGGGAAGAAGGTCTTTACTGTAAAACCCAGTCTTTTACTGCAAAACTTACAGTCTTTTACTCTAAAACTTTACTGTAAAAATTATATATGCAATTTATTTTCTCAGAGGATGAGTTAAAAAGGTCAGTACAATGTCAGCTTCAAGCCAGAAACACGAGAAAAGACTTTATCTACCTTTGTATGTCTACCTGTTCCATAGACCTGTCCAGGACCCCAAAACAACAGCAAAACTCTGTGAAAAGCTTTTCTGGGATGTCTTTTTTCCTGGTTCCTCCAATACAGATTTTGCATTTGAATGGTTTGATGGTTTGGGTGGTGCCACAGCCTTCCCTCACATCATGAGTGGTGTTGGTGGGGAGAAAATGTAGTCAGGGAGTCCAGGCTAGATAAGCTGTACAAGAGGCAGAAGTCCATGTCTTTCACCAGCATTAAGCTCTCACACTTGCTTGATATGGATAAGATCACAGCAAAACTAAAAACAGAAAAACAGAACTGTGTAGGACTAGGGGTTCCTACAGTGGCTGACAGAATGAGGGAGGACTGGAGATGTCTAGCTAAAAAACATGTTAAGGATTAAACCAGAAAACTGGACGGCAGCTGGTTTTTTGCAGTCCCCCCTATATCTCTTTGTGATGTCTTTTTGCTGTTGTTACTTATTCGTATATATAAAATTTCTGCCAAGATAAGGAGCTGGCAGAGTGGATATTAGAAATCTACGTGGCTCCAGGATGGAGCTTGGTACTTTGGTGGTGGGGACTATATGGCTACATACGGACATGCTTGTTGTAATCACAGACTAATTAATGTTGGAAGGTATTTCTGGTACTTCTGGAGGCCTCTGGTCACAACCTAAATCAAAGTTGGTCTAGCTTTGAAGTCAGATCCAAATTCAAAATCAGTTTGAAGATTCTCTTTTTCTCCTTCTGCATTTCCAAAAGAGCCTCCTTGTTGGTAAAACATTTACTAGAGCTACCAAATTGTTGTTGACATTCTGGAGAAATGGGAAAGCAGAAATTTTAGGAGACTGAAGGTCATGCTACCACCTTTTTATGCAGAGGGAGTCTAGGACTTGGGAGGATGAAATGGTGTTCTCAAGGCTATGCATGGATCCTGGTGAAACCTGGAAATAAATCTGGGTGATCAGCGTAAAAAGCTGCATACTTAGTGCAAATAATTTAAATCCCTATCTATTTTGCCCTTATCCAGCTCCCCCTTTTCTACCCAGACCTATACCATTACTCATGAGAGGAAAAATAGTTCAAGTAAAAGTACTGAGAAAGTGGCATTTTGCTCTGAGAAGCCAGAAACAAACCAGGTGCTCCACAGGTATAACCTAGTGTAGGAAATCTCAACGGCAACAAGAGCCCGCAGCTCCACGTCAGCCACAGCGGCGATGGAGTCACTGCTCGGTGCTGGAAGTTTTCAGGCATGACCTATCTAATAATGCATCACTTCTTTTCATTAAGAATCTGGAACCTAGTAAAGACTTCACGTTCCCTTAATGGTCTTGCCTTAAATTAAAGAAACCACCAACAGCTCATTAATACCTTATTAGAAGGTGTGAATACAAGATATAAAGAGAAGGTAGTGTAAAGCAACCTTTAGGAAAAAGAATTGAAAAATCAAACTCCTCCCAGGTAATCTTCCTTACCAATTTATCAGTAAAGGCCAGACCTCACCGCTTTTGGCTTGCATACACTAGCTCTTTATTTACTGTGAGTCAGACTGTAGAAATCATATTTATTCTGTAGTTCTGGCACAACTGCAGATACCAGGGTTAGGAAATTATATCAGCCAAATTTCAGGATTTCTAATTCATGGGAAATTTTGGCATTTGGAAATTTGCTTTTATTCTGACTAAGAAAATAAAATTCTTTCCTTCATTAATGCCTATGACTGGAAATTCTGACTAAAAAAAATGACTTTGGAAATATTGACCTGAGGATTATTGTTCACATTAGTGGAAATCTGCAGTATTTGTAAGGCAGATTTTTTTTAATAGGAGAAGTAGATCCCCTTCAGATGTGCTATTCATCTTTTTTATTGTTTGCAAGTATTTTTCGTATCATAAGAGAAAACAAACATGGATTTTGAACACATAGACTGAATGCAAACATGCTTGTAAAAGCAATGGCAAGAGGAGCAACAGTAGGGGCAGCTGTTACCGTTCAGCTGATGGATCATTCCTATTAGCAGCTTCCAAGAAAACAGGTTCCTCCAGATATCACTGATATGATGACTTCTTGGTGTCTTCCTTCTGCTGGCTATAAGCAACAGATTGGTCCACTACATGGCAAGGTAGCAGGGAAGATTTAATCTCAAATTCCTAGTGCAAGAAATGAGAGAGTGGCATTGAAAAAGTACCTGAATTTCAGATTCAAGATTAAGATTAATTTCAGAAAAAGCCTGGCACCCGAGCACAGAAGTCACGGTGTATATAATCCTACAAGTCATCCATGAGAGCAAAACCAGCATAAAGTCATCTGCAGCAAGAATGGCCCAACAGGAGATTGAAGCTATATTTGCAAAATGAGGCATGGGAAATTCTGAAAAACAGGTTACATCCTTATACCTTTAACCAGAAGGTTCTTTTGTCAAAGCTTCTAGTGGTGGCATAGTTAAGTAAAGATCCTTATCTTCATAGAGAACATAGGACACCAAGATGCAAAGATGAGACAGCACTGATGCCTTTTTTTTTTTTTTTTTTGCAAAACCAGGTATTTAACTTCTGAGATAGTTTTTTCAGATTCTTCAATATCCATGGAGAAAAATGGACTCTTTAGCTCATAACTCATCTCCTCATAAAATAGATACTCATGTTTGGTCAGGTAACTCAAACCCTCACACTCTTGTCAAGAAGACTTCAGATGACTAGACTGAATGTATGTGTCTCCACTCTGGTTATCTAAGCGAAATTAATCTCATCAAACTGCAGGGGTAAGATTCACATCCAAATTAAAGCAACACCATGTATGAGGGCTCAGTGCCACCTCTCTACTGCAAGCATTTCCATTTAGTCAAACAAAAAACAGTCTTAAAGATGGGGGATAAATAAAAAAATGGGTGTTTTGATGTAGAGAAACTAACATGCTTTCAATTGTAAGGTGGTTACTGGGAGAGATTGATCTTTGATGGAGAGTGAGGCAGCCCATCCCATTGGAGGATGGTTGTAATCCCCACCTCAGATCTTTTCCTCAGTGGAAAGACATGATAAAATGGCTCCTTCTTGCAATGAAGAAAGAGAAGCAAATGAAGACCATATCTTCTGGCTGCCACACTGCACCCCACAAGCTCCAGGGATCCTCGAGACATTTTCCTCATACAAATATCAACCAACACTCCTACCACAAAGAGGCTGAAGACAAACTCTGGAACCATGAATGTCTGAATATACTCACCCAGCTCAACATCTGGATTTCCAGAGATGCTGAAAAATGCAGAGGAAGGCACTCATCTGGGGAAAAATAACCCAAAAAACAAGCAAACAGCTTGGGACCCACCCAGCTACCAGAACGATGCTGTTTGCAATCCCCTGTTAAAACCTTGTCAGCAGTAGTGCTTCTCGGCTAGCGTGGGAAGGCCATGATCTAAAGCCTGTTGAAGTTAGTAAAAAGACTCCTGTTGACCTCAGAGGGCTCAGTTTTATCCTCTGAGCCCAGGAGAACTCCAGCTGCGGTTTAGAAACTGCTGGTGGTCCGTGTGCCTGTGGTGAGTGGGCTGCATCTGGGCCATAGAAGCATATTAAGCCTAAAGACATATGAGCTACCAAGTCTGCATTTCCTAAGCCTGATTGGGTGTGCAGTGGTTTGCAAGAAAATTTGAGGGTTGGCAGGGTTCTTCCAAAAAATTTGGGAATTAGTGATCTGGTACCTTCTCTAAAGGCTTTTTATGTACAGCATGTGCCAGGACTATTCCATGTATTCTGACAATGATTTCTCTGAGGCTGGGCATAGCTACTTGACCTTGTTCCAGTGTCTGCTTTCCTAGAAATCCTTTATTTAACCCTAGGGAACGGATAAAACTGAGACCTGTAGCCTAAACCAGTACGTCTCTTTCCACCACTGCAGTGACAGCCCAGAGCATTGGCTGACTTTTATTCTTTTGTTAGTTTGTTCTCTCTTTCCTTCCATGGGGTGTGGAAGCCATAGGTAAATACTTTTGCAAACTCTTTTAACTTTCCCTTCTCTACATAATTAGAAGTGAATGAACTCCTAGTCACCCTTTACTTGACTGAAGGAAAATTACCTCATGCCCAGTCGTTTCTGAGTGAAAATCCCCTGCTGTTACAACATCTCCCTTTTACAGGAATCCCAGTTAAAACTAAGAATTTCCTCTAATAATCTTCACACCAAACTTCCCCTGTTTGGCTCAAAGCGACTTGAGAGGAAAAGATTTCAGCCCACAAGTTCACCCTGGGACAAAAATCAATCCATTTAGGTTTTTAACAAGTGTGGACATCACAACTGTGGTCCAATATTTTAGCAGTGGTCTCAGAAATACCAGAGAGAGTACAAGTGCTGCATCCACCAGGTCCATGCTTACACATCCAAGGGCTTCGTTAGCCCTCACCCGCAGCACTGCAGAGCCGTTCCAACACCACAAACCCAAGCTGGTCGGGGCTGCTGCTTTCCAGGACGCTGTCTCCATTCTCGTGTGACTTGCATTCTTCGTTTCCCAATTATTGGCCATGACTTTGGCTGCGTTAAAATTGTAGGCTGCGCAAATGAGCTGCCCGAGCAAGCGATCCAGACCGCTTGGGTGTAACTGACCTGTTTCTGATGATTTTCATCGCTTTACTGTAGTCTGCAACATTTGCGGATTGTGCCAGCAATAATTTTCCACTTTTCTTGGATCAATAAAAGATGTTGATAAAGGTGTTGGATAGCATCGAATTGGGGTGGGTTGCTGTGGGACTCCTTCTAGGTGTATTTCAGGCAGATTATGAGTCCCTGTGCACAGATATTTTCTGAGATCTATCAAGTAGGCAGTTTTAATCCATTCGAGACAAAGACTTTAAGTCCTGTAAGCACAGCCGGTAATCTCTTTGAAAATTATCCCCATTTTTTCCCGTTTCCCTTCCCCACCAGAGGTTTCCTATGCAACGCAGCAACACAAAGAAATGATTCAGCATTTAGGGTAACAGGGAGGAATGGAGACCTTCATCAGGAGCTGGGAACGAACAGCAGGCGCTGGGAATCTGCTCTGCTGCCGATGAGATGGTTGGTTTCCCTTGGCAGCTTACCTGCTTTTGGAAGTGCCAGATTCTGCCCAGTTTTTCCTTCCTCCCCCCCTTCCCTGCTGGATTTTGTAATGAATGCCAAATTAACTATTCAAACATCCGTGCTGCTATGGAGGGACAGGAGAAAGGTCGCTGGCAAGCCTGGCCATCTTTTAAAATGATTTCAATTGTTTCTCTTTAGCGAAAATGAGCGCCAGGGAGCCGGACCCCATTTAGCAGCCCTGTACAACGTGGCTTCCATTTATTTTGCATAGTCCTAACGACCTGGCGGCATCCCTCTCCCCTACCCCCATGTCTCTCCTCCCTCTACCAGTCTGAGCCTTCAGTTTCCCAGGGAGAGATTTTTCTCCCCAGTTCCAAGAGGGACTTTAGGCAGGGGTAAGCCAGCCCTGTAGGATCTTAGCCACGCCACGGTGAGGCAAGATTTGTTTTCTTGCAGAGGTTGGACATGGTGTTTGAATGCTGTGTCCCCGTCTCACCACCCAGGCCAGAGAGCCCTATTCAGTCTTGCGATGTGAAGTTGAAGGCTGAGAGCTCTGCCACCATGGGTGGAAGCTTTGGGTGGAAGCTCTTGAAGGCTGCTGTTTCCGCAGTGATCGTGTGGGACGAGGGAAGAGGTAGCGAGGTCTGCAGGACATCAAAGTGTATCATAAGGCAGCCTGGCAAAATGCCAGTTGGCAACCCTTTTTAGCAGTCCCATAGCTAAAGCACATTGATTTTCAAGGCTCTCATGGCCATGCTTTCCACCAGAATTATCTTCTCTCTCTCTCCTTTTTCCGCATGCGCACATTTGTCTATCTACCCCCCTACACACCTGTCCGGAAAAGCAGTTGTATTCCCAACATTCATTCCAATCTGAATTATCCTATGATCCTACACCACTGTGATAGATAGATATTAACTTTCTTTCAGTTTGTCTGCCTGGCTTTCTTTAAATAGTGGCAAGTAGAACTTCCTCCTCTCATCACTCAAAAATCAGACAGTACACAGAAACTTTAGATTTTTCTTCCTGATACTCCTGTCCACATTTGCACTCCGTGCTAAACATTCCTCTGTGAGGCATTTTTAATAAAGCATGTTGACACCTAGAAAGAGTGAAAGTAAAATAAAAGGAAATAAAATTTAAAAAAACAAAACCCCAACCCCTTTCTTAAGTAGGGAAAAAAAGGCAGAATTTCAGGTTCATTCTAGGCATCTGAAGCCCCGTGAGATGAGTTACCTGCATGGTGTGGGGCACCGTGTACATGACAGGGAGGAGAGGAACCACTGTCTCATGGTGACTGACAGGTCAGCTTAGCACCAGGCAAATTTCTGCCACGTTCCATTTTCCCTCTTCTGCTGCATAGGCGGGATGGGAGGGCATGGGTCAAGGATGCAGGTCTGCAGGTTTCTACTTCCCAGGGCTGATGTAGCAGCAGGGCTCTTGGGAGTGGGGCAGGAGGGAGGGAGCTTCATGCCCAGCCCCTGAAGAACAAGGCTCTTCCTGGTGAG
>NW_010566437.1:117324-136660 GCF_000687285.1 Phaethon lepturus
ATGAATCGGCCTACCTAGCAAAGCACAACCTGGGAGCAGCATCCCTCTTCTTTTCTTGGGCTCCCGCAAAATCCAGGCAAAACTGGCTCAGTGTCTCAGAATCATTAAGGTTGGAAAAAACCTTTAAGGTCATCAAGTCCAACCACCAACCCAACACCACCATGCCCACATGGTATGCATCGGAGTCCACCATTTAAGCATTATACTATTAATGATCTTTTTCTGGTCTTAAAATCAAATAATAGTGTGATCAGCTGTATAAATGACAGGGTGACCAGAAAATAAATGTATGAACGGTGTGATTGTTGTCTAAACTATGACCCAAAGGGCATTTAGGAGAGTCAGTTGGAGTCAGAGTCAGACCTGATTGCTAAGAGCACCTATTTGTGACACTCTTATTTGTCATATGCCCAAACAGATGATGACCAATTCAAACTATCAGTCGCCAGAGTTACCCCCCTGTACCATCAAGGAAGAGATGTGCTTATAACACCAGGTATGCAAGTACATGGTTTGAACACAGTCTCTGAGACATTTTCTGGGACACTAACCCTTTTCTTGGGCCTGAGTATCACAGCAATAACAACTTAGATAGACACTGAGAGCAAGTGAGGGGAACATTAGTATCCCAAAAAACACATGTCTGTAAATGAGCAGGGCAGATTCCTACCACCTTGATTGGGGGCTAGACACTGAATCCTTGTCCTTCCAACATATTTGAAGTCCCCGTGTGAATGCTGCTATTTACACACAAGGTTATTCTCAGGGCAGCAATCAAACAGAACAGAATGCAAGCAGATTGTCCTGTTTACTAATAATAATTAGATTTCAAGGACTGTCCAAAGATAACCCAAGTCTAAGTTACATTCTTGGCACATGGTGCAACCAAGATGAGGGTTGCCAGCTTCAAGCAGGAAGAGTCTGAATGTGAACTACCTGTTCTGGAAAAAATGGGAAGGGATGGAAACAATGTGTGACCTGTCAGATACTGTGACTTCAGGAATGCGGCACTCAGCAAGTACATGGAATACTGCTTAAGTTATTTCTGTTAATTTGCATCCTTCTATTAACCACTCACAGCTCATTTTGGCTGAAAAACAGGAGCCGTTCGCTGTTGCTGGGGAAGCTTGGAGGGAGAAGAGCTGAAATGATTCCAAAGGAGCCATAGGAAAGGAATAATATTGACTATATCTGTATTGTACTGAAAGAGCAAGTCTTTAGAGATGTCAGCATCTGCCGGTCATCCTTGCCAATGCGCACATATAGCTGTCTTGCAGCTCTGCTGTGTGAACATCTCTGGCAACACCCTAACGCACCAGGGATCCTTGTACAGTCCAAACCTTCTGACATGGTGTTAGCTGGCTTGCAAAATAGAGATAGAAGACTTCAATCTTGAGGGAGCTTCAAAGATAAGAGAAATATCACCCCTATGTGATCTTTGCTTTTAGAGGTGACTGATTCACTGTTCACTTCAAGTGCACCCCAGGAAAGCTTTGCAGACCAGAGGGAATAAGTTGAAGACTGACCAGAGAAAGTACCAGCAGAATGAAAGAGAAGCAAAGAGAAAGTATCACAACAGACAACTGATGCACTTGTTTAGAATGGGAGGACCTCAGAAGCAGGCCTAGCATGAGGAGCGATCACGCTCATAAGAGGAGTCTCATCAGCAGAGATGAGGCTCTAGAGCAGGTGGGAATTCTGCCGATTGCATCCCATTTCCCCTACATGTTGGAGTTTGGAATTCAGTTGTGCTCTCAAAATTTGCATGCCTCTCCAGCTCTCTGAACCAGGAACCACAAAGTTAAGGCATGCATGAAAATCAGCCAAGATTTCCTGAAAAATATAATTAAAATTAAATCCCCGTATTCTTATTCTGCCATCAAAATGTACAGTCTGATTTCTTGAAAGGCTGGGTTTGTAACTCATTGATTTCAAGGACAAATGCTGTGCTCAATTCTTGTGGCAATCAGGATATATTAGAAAAACCTGGTCTCAACCATTCTTTGTCTCTAATCCTTACTTGCAGCTCCCATTGAAATGCCTTGTTGAATTTGGGTAAATCTAGAGTATGGCTAATTAACTGTTATGGGAGGAGTCACTAGATGGCAATGTTACCCATGCTCACCAGGGCAGGATATTTTGGCCAGCACACACATGTTGTGTTTTGTTTTTATGATGAAGAAATACTGGTTTGCACCAGAGTTCATCGTGCAGAAGTCTTTAGAGAGAGGCTATGCAGGCAGCGCAGAATTTGTTCCCCATTTTAGTTGCTGAAAGTAAATTCTTGAAAAGAACAGGTTTGGTGTGCAGGCTGAGCATTTCTAGAGCAGCAGACTGATCAAGATCATCACTTTTTCAAGACCAGGGTTCAAGTATAAGAACTAAATGGAACCAAATTAGCCTGAACTCCCTCTTATGTAATTATTTCTTCACTGGGAGGACAAAGCTTCAGTTTTCTCTACCCCTTATACTGCATCTATTATAGTAAATTAAACAGGGCCAGGGCATAAGAACTGGGTCATTGGGTCTCTTACATTGCCTGAGGAGTCCTCAGTCACCTCCAGCCCAAGCCAACCAGCTCATTCCCAGACTGTTCTTGGGCACTTTTGGAAGCTAGCACAGACCAGGGGCCATGCCTGTCAGGCAGTCTGAAGGCAGCCACTGTGTCTTAGAAAGTAAGAGAGTTTAATCACACAGATGTGATCATTCTGTGACAGTGGATCCAGGCCAGGGGATGGCCCCAGCTACATTTAATTTATTAGCGTCAACTTAGCCTTAGTGCCTGAAATGGAGCAAAGAATGAGGCAACCTTATGGCAGACACGTACCATATTTTGAGGCTATAGAGCGAGACAGAGGTTATTGCGTGATGTATACTGAGACTCTGACCGTCTGTCTATCTCCCTTTCCTATGTGTTTTAAATTATGAAGATTATCCAAGGTAGATGGAAGGGAGGCTGTGCTGCCGTCCCAGTTGCTGTCATCAGATGAAGCTTGATGTATCCCAGGAGCAGTTTGGTGGCAGGCTTATATTCCTGACAGAAAAAATTATTCCATAATGAAATTAGATGAGGAATTTAGCTTTACATGGGGACTGCTGGTATCTGCATCTCTACACAATGTAAATCTAAACTCCTGCTAATTTCTCCAGGTCCTGCTCTCATGAGGGGGAAAGGGCCTCTCTCATCCTGTTTACATTTTCCTAATTACCTCATTTGTTCTGTGTTTACTGAGGGATTGGGTTCTTAAGAGGCCAGCATGAAACATCACAATACTACCAGGATGGCCCTTGATTGAAGAGGCCCTGAGCAGACCTAAGGAGAGGATCAGATGGCAGAGATGGGATATGCTAATTATCCACAAGAATGTGAGGGTTTTAAACACCAGCGAAGGACCTCTGTCCAAGGGCATGGAAAGAAGCACAATATCATGGAAAGAAAATACAGGCCATGCCAAAAGTGGGGAATACTCCCTACCTGTGCAAGCACATCAGCGAAGGAAAAGCCTCCACAGACCACAGCCTGGAGCCCTCTCCCTCCGAATTAGGGACCATCACACAGTGCTAGGTGTGTTTGAGTCTCCTGATCTAGCACAGACAAGAAACGTGGTGAGCACATGCAACAACCCGAGTCTGGGAAGAGCAAAGCTTGCTGAGAGGGTGCAGCACGGTTGGCATGTGGCCCGTCTGCTTCTAAGGTTGATCTGCATTAGCATGGCCATATTGGTTTTCTGAGCACCTTGTGCACCAGCATTGCTGGCTTTAGGGCTAACTCCTGACATTTGGCCCCTGTACCCTGGACTCTCTTTGAATGACATGAGCCACCCCAGAAACAGCTTCTTTGTGGCTCTCTGGCCACTTTCTTTCACTGAAGCTGCCTCATCTTTATTTCACCTTGCATGACAAGTGTGAGATTCACTGGCCCAGCTGTGAAATGGCTGAAGATGGCTGGTTGCAAGAGGAAATCTGGTCTGACCATTTGTGTGATGGTTTGGGGCATGGATACCTTGGATTCAAGCTATAGACTTGCTAAAGGCTTGTTGAGCAGCCCTGGCTAAGTAACAGTGACAAGATTCACCAAGAGAAATGACATCTCGCCGCACTCAGTGGTAGCCCTAGAAGTCCAGTAGTGACTGGCTCTGGGAGTGAAGCTCAAAATCTGGGCTGTGACTTTGTGGGTTTCAGGAGGGGAAGAAGACTCATCCCTGGACTGTCTGGTGCAGACTGGCCCATAACCACAGTGGACCAACAGTATCTCGCCAGCAAAGACCTTGGCCTGGGCCTTTGCTGGAACGTAGTGACCTTGACTCATAGCTCGTGGTTTTCCTGGATGGAGAGGGACAACTTGGTTCAAAGTGCCCAAAGTAATGACGAGGCTTTCTTGCACCCTACCAAATAGTCTTTCTGTAGCATTGTGAGTGTTGCATGTCCTGGAACAAGATACACAGAGCAAGCTGAAAATTCGGAGGCAGGCTGGGGCAGTCCATTTGGACGGTGTTGGAGGATCGCCTTGGTACAGTAAGGCAACTTGGTGCAATATGCGCCCACACTGTCCGTCGGGTGTGGACCCATGAATGAATTACTGAATTTCTTCTCCTAGTGAAATAACTAGTGTCCTTCACAAGGAAGCCTGGGAATCAGCAAGTGCCTGCAGTGTAGACAAGCAGGGGACCGGGGCTCTGGAGCAAAACATGAGTGGAAACAGAAAAACATGTAAAATGTAAACATATGCTATGTAATGAAAGAAGAATCCCCTTTGCATTATAGCCTCGACCTCATTACACCCAAGAAATACATGTGGATTCAAGACAGTTTTTGACCTGAAGGAGATCAAACCCACAGCTACTGACTTTTAGAAGCATTTTTTATTTCTGTTACTGCCTGAGAGAGATGGGCCACTTACTGACACTGTCCTGAGTGATGGTGAGAGCTATGTGAATTGGTATTATGAACGCTATGGGTAGGAGATGTATTCTCCTCACTACCTGTGCCTAACTCGGGACCATGAATCACAGGAGCCAAGCTCTTCCTGAGAATCCAGTCCTTCCTTGCTTTCCTTCTTGTTCTCCAGGTCTCACACAGCTGGCTAGGCTGTAGTTTCACTGACCAAATTGGCATAGGAAATAAAGTCAGGAATATTGCTCTGCTCTCAGCCACTGGAGTATAGCCAGGATTCCTGGTCCTGCTGTCCTCTTGTATCTTGAAGAAAAAAAGTCTCTATGCTTCCATTCCTCCATTTGTTGAAGAGATGTGATCTGCACCAGCAAGGAACAGAGACTTATTTTACAAAGATCCTGGAATGAAGGGTGATATTTTTATTACTTTTTTTTTAACTGAATTAATTTTCTCTCACTTTAATTTCAGAATTCAGCCCTACCAAATGCCCCCAGTAAAGTCTAGGACATGACTACCTTCAAGCCAGTTGAAGCCAATAGCTGAGCTCTTCAGTGAATCAGGACCAGAGTCCTCAGGAAGTTCAGGACTATGCTCCAAGGGAAGGATTTACAGCTATACTAACTAATAAAGCAATTTGGGGGCCACTGTCTGTCTCTGAAGAAACATAGCACAGCATGGCTTCTGGCCATGCAGCTAAGCAGGCTTTCCCCCAAAACAAGGTGGTCTCATTGTGCAGGGGTGAACCAAATTCTGATTTACAGCACATCAGCTATGCACAGTAAGTTTTGTCTGCATACTCTCACCATGCCGTGTATGTGAGGTCCTTCCACAGCATGAAGTCTAAGCATCTTGATGTTATCTACCGTCAGTTACCACAGGTAGGAGTGACCACAGAAACTAGTCCCCTGGAGAGTTTATCATGTCTGCATCCACATTCCCAGTGCTTACAGAATTCATAGGCAAATTTCACCAGTTTTACTAAACTAGGACTAGGATTAGTTTAAACCCACTTAGCTTAACATTGTCTATACCAACCAAAGTGACCAATTATTCTGTCAAACCAAATCATCCTCTGCATAACACTGTTATTACTATATCCCTTTAAATCTTAAATACTAAAAACTTTAAAAATCACAACTATGGTTAAGGTCAGGCACCTGTTACGTCTATGTGTGCAGGAGAACCAAGTGCACACCTGCCTTAATGAAGAATCAAGACCATCTTCACCCTTTTTTTTGGAAGAGGGGAGTTGTCTCCATATCCCCATGCTTTCCAGCAACTCAAGTTTCTTTCCTAAGCAAACAGTGCACTGTTTGTTGTTAGCATTGTCAGTAATCCCTCAAAATGCAAGCAGAGTGGAGCAGAACAAGAATATCAGTGAGAAAACCCAGGACAATATCCTATAGGTCTGGGTGGACCATTCATTCAAGTGATGGTAAATTTAAAGTCTAGGATCTTCAAGACCAACTCTCTGCTGTTGCAGTCACCACCTCATAAACTTAGCAAGTACCAGGAATTCTTTTATTTGCTCCCCTTGGAAGACTGGTCCAGAATCTCGCTGCTCCAGTGGTTAAAAAACGTCTTCCACTTTCCAACCTAAATTTATTCATGACCAGTTTATCCCCATCTGTTCCGATGCCAATGCTGTCTTTAAGTTTAAATAGCTTTTCTCCCTCTCTGGTGTTTAGCTCCCATTCTATTTATAAAGTATGATCGTATCTTCTCCAAGCCTGTGTTTTGCTGAGCTAAACAAGTCAAGTTCTTTGAGTCTCCTAAACAAGGCACTCCCTTCCTCTGGTGCTCATCGTTGCCCTTCTCCACACCTGTTCCAGGTTGCATTAATCCTCTTTAAACATGATGAACTAAAATTGAACCTTGGAGTCCAGCAGCTTTGTACAATGCCACTAATAGGAACACCAGGCTAGAGATGCCCTTCATGCAGAGAACTCCCTTTCAAAGTTACCATGCTCCATCTCAAGCTAGTTGCAACCCTTCCCATTACATCTGTTGGAAAACTGCTTCCTGGTCGCCATCATTCTCTCACACATGCTTAGACCTTGCAACCTTTTCTTTTCTTGTGCCAAAGTAGGCCCAGTGTTTTCCTAAAACTATGGGAAGTCCTTCACTGTAAGCATGCACAGTTTGGTCATGCTGAGGTCTCACTCATGGATGATAGTCATCCTGGGGTCAAGTAATATCCAGCATTTTTGTCTCCCCCACATAAACGAGGAAACTCTTTCTCCCCAATTTGTGGAATATATTCTTTTAGTCTTGGTTCCTCTTGCTCTTTTAATATGGAAGGCCACCCTGCTTGTGTTAGTCCAG
Organism: Phaethon lepturus; assembly: GCF_000687285.1. Taxonomy (NCBI): domain Eukaryota; kingdom Metazoa; phylum Chordata; class Aves; order Phaethontiformes; family Phaethontidae; genus Phaethon; species Phaethon lepturus. The sequence continues at coordinate 124,543 of NW_010566437.1, forward strand.
CTCTTCATCCCCACTGCCTTTTCTGCAGTTCAGGGAGTGAGCCCTAAGCCCACAGCCCCGTGCTGTAGGCAGGCCTATCTAACATGCTATCCAAAGCATCTTAACCCTGGAGTGAATTATTTTCCTTTCGGCACTCAGGTTTCCTTAAAAAGGAAACCAAGCAATTCCCTCCATATTAGAGCAAAATATGTGGTGTGGGTGATTTGCAGGAGCAAGGTACTGGAGCAAAAGAGAAAGGTACCAGTTTGACAATAGGGATGCACAATATTTTCCTAAAGTTCCCTTCACTACCAGCAGACATCTCGCATGAAGCTGGAATGGGAGGTTTAGATTGGATATTAGGAAAAATTTTTTCACTGAGAGAGTGGTCAGGCATTGGAACAGGCTGCCCACGGAGGTGGTGGAGTCGCCATCTCTGGAAGTGTTCAAGAAACGTGTGGATGTGGTGCTTCAGGACGTGGTTTAGGGAACATGGTGGCGCTGGATCAATGGTTGGACTTGATGATCTTGAAGGTCCTTTCCAACCTTAGTGATTCTGTGATTCTGTGATTCTGTGAATTTGGAGATACCATTTCCTTCTCTCAGTAAAACTGAAACCAAGTCCAAGACGCCTGGAGGAGTTCATGGCACGAGTCCCAGGGATGGGGAGAAAATGCCATGGTCTTTACAGCTGAACCATTTACCGTGAGTCACTCCAGTGACTCATCGGAGCAATGCTGAGTTCAGGAGTAGAGAAGGAAGAGTTGCCACCTTTTCCCGCTCCTTTTCCCTCAGTCTGGTCCCCAGAGCTACGTTGAACAGTCTCAGGATTTCTCATCAGGAAGTGGCATGAAAAGGACATTACAGGCACTATTTCAAGACACTGCAAGGAATTTCCTTCCACTTACGTGGCAGGAACTTCTCTGTTCTGTCTGCTGCTACCATCAAATCCCAAAACAGCAGGGTCCATGGCACAGTAAGAACCCATATGGGTTTATGCCTCCAATTTAGAGATTGGCAAACTGAGGCAGAGATGGGGTTGATATGATTGCCTGCCAGTGAGCCACCAGCAAAATCATTAATGCAATGCAGCCGCCTTTGCTCCCCAGGGTGGTGGACACTTTGAAACCAAGCTCGCAGCCTCGGGAGGCAGGTTGCTATTAGTCATATCTTCTCGGCACTAAGAACCCTGGAAGAGGATGCTTGGTGTTGCTGAGTCAGAGGGTCAGTCCCAATGCCTGCCTCCATGAATGAAATGAAAGCTGACCTCCCAGGCAGGTGGGTGCCACTGGGTGTCCTTGCCACCCTGCCTAGGAGAAATTTTCCAAGCAGAAGTCATGATAAGGGCAAGGTGCACTCTCTGAGGGGAACCTGCTCATTTGCTGTTAATTTTGCAACCCGAAATCTGACACTGACCAGGGGAATTTCTCTCTTTCTCTCGTTGGCTCAGGATGAAAACATTTCTTTAAAAATTTTTTATTCTCTGCTTTGTTTTGCTGTTGTTTTTTTTTAATGTTTCACTTCTTCACTTGAGAGACTATAGGTAATCAGGGCTATAGGCAATCACGGCTATAATACAGGGAGCTCAAGGAAATTGCAAGTGACTCAAGAGGATGGAGAACATCTCATCTAAATAACTCAGCTCCTCACTGCAACATTTTCCACAGTTAGAGCCGCATAGCTCTGGAAATCCCACCACATGCTGAAAGGGATGGAAAGAAATGACAAATATCTTATGAACTTCTTTCTGGCCTGGCACTAGAAACAGTCATGGGCCAAATGCAGGTCATAGTGGATGCAGCCAGCTCTGGTGCAGAGTAAAGCAGCTAGCTCGCAATTGCACTTTCAGGAATACAGGACTGGTTGAGTTCTCCCTTGCTTCCTCAGTTGTCTTTTGAGGAAAACTGTATCCAAGAGGTAGAGCAAAGTGGTTGTTCTGCCTCTCATTTTTGCAGAAAGTCACAGGATTGTAAGAGAAAATAAGTTGTTCCTCTATTTCTCCATCAGCGAAATGGAGAGCTTGGTCTCCACTGCCTTATGAAATGGGAAAGTGTCTGGAGCCAAATGGGGTGACTGGAAAGCATCTGCGGAGACACTGGTGGAAAGGAGTATTTTCATACATTAGAGTAGGGTTTAGCTTGCAGACAACCCCACTCTCAGATGTTGAAAGATATGTGTTTGCCCATGCACAAGGTATCTAAGCTCCCATTATAGTCAATGGAAATCTAGTAAGTGGATCCTGAAGAGTGATCCACCTCACCCTAAAGCATATACCAGGCACTCCACTCCGTGCCTTTGTACCCCAGGGCATCACAGGCAGCCCTGGATGCCTGTGTAGGGGCAACTGAATCAACCCCAGACACCATGGCTAGTCACTGATATCTAAGAGGAGACCAGACACAATCTAGGACCTGGGAGGATAGATCTTCCCAGCTGAATGGTTAAGAAGAGCAGAGTTCAAAATGGGTTTGACGGTGGAATTGATGAGATGAGTGTGCCCTTCTTGGATTGACCGGTCAGTGCTGTTCTCCACCACTGTAGGGGAATCTGGAAGCGTGGGGACATGGGGAACCGCACTGCCTGGCAGGCATTTGAGAGTCTGGGGACTTGGCTATTCACACCTCCGGTAACTGCACATTTCCACCAGGAGACCTTGGCGGCCAGCCTCAGCACAGCTTGTCCTCGCCACCCGGGGCCAACGTGGGGCCGGTATGTGATTGCGTGACTGACAGATTCCACCAAATACACGTCAGTAAGGTCCACATCTCTCTTTTTTCCTCCTTTTCCCTCCCTCCTTTTTTTTCTTTTTAAATATAACTCGCTGCGTTTACGCCAATAAAAACTAGTAAAAAATCAGACCGTTCCCTGCAATTTCAGTAAACCTGCCTAGTGTTGGAAGCCTCCCAGCAGGGTCATGAACTGTTTTCTATACATCCTGTGCCTCTATTTTTAAACTGGCAGCTGGCACTCTGACATTCAAATTGCTCTTCCAAAAGGACGTTCAGGAACAGTGAATCACCTAAACCTTCATTGCTGTCACACAGCCCCAAGAAACCCAGACCAAGGTGTGGATCTGCAGCCTGACACAGGGAAAGATAGGATGGGCTCCAGAGAGCTTACAAGTCCATAGGCAAAACAATTGCCCCATAATTTTATCCTCACAGAGCTGAGAAGTCATAGAGAGGCTACAGGTGAGATGCCCAAAGAAATGTCAGCACTTAGCTCCCATTTATGTCCATAGGTTTTCACTTTTGCATCTTCTCCAGGAAAGGATGCTCCCTTTATGAGAGGAACTAGCCAATGCCCTCACCATATTTGAAAACTGACTATGAACCGGCTCCTTTCTCACCTCAGGGACTTGGCCCCATTTAGACTAACCAGCTCAGAGGGATGTGGAGACAAAAACAACTATCCTTGCAGTCAAGAATGGATGGTGGAAAGAGTCTACTGTGACTCATGTAAAAACAACAGAAAAACTGTGTTCCTGGTAGCCTCAGAGACTAGAATTTCATCCAGCATCATAGCAAAACTTCCCAACACCAATTTCTCCTTGGGAGTACCTTGATTGAACTCAGGCATAAGTGTTTCCTTTGTGTTGAGATGCATGTAGGATCTAGACTCTTCACAATAAGGATTTTACCCCAACCTTTCTTCTAAAGTGTTGCAGCACCTGCCATGAGTCTCCTGAGTCTCAGATGCTGAGCACCATTTAAGAGAGAGACAGATGAGCTTCTGAGTAAAATCCTGATGTACTGTAAGATCTGAAGAGTTCTGGAGAGCAACATCCTTGGGGAAGGCGGAAGAGCATCACTTACTCTCCGAGAGGTCATCCATAATACGATGGAGAGAATTACTGGGAAAATGCCTTAGCATATACCTTTTTGCAATATGTGGGTGCTTGTGCTGGCCATTGGAAGCTAAGCAGCATAATTTCTGTTTATCAATTGGTCTTCAGTGAATTAAAAGTATTGCAGCCAAAAGCTAAGGAGAGACAGATAAACACTGTACTACAGAAATCAAATCATCTGAAAAACTACTTTTGAACCCATCACCACTGCCAGATGAGAAAAAGTGGAAGAAGATATGGGAGCTGATTGAATTTTAGAATAGAACAGAACAGAACAGAACAGAATAGAACAGAATAAGTTCAACTGGAAGGGACCTACAACTATCATCTAGTCCAACTGCCTCACCACTTCAGGAATTTTGAGGCTATAGCAAGATTTAATTAAAATGGGATACTGTAATGAGGATCAAGAGGATAAGTTAGACTAATATGCAGTGAAGGTGGGTAGAAGTTTTCCAACAATGGTATCTGAGACCTACCTTGAAAATTAATGTAAGAAAAACACCGAAATAATTTTAGAGAAAATTGTCTTGAGTGAATTTACAGACGACAATACATGACCTTACCATTGAAAATAAGACTGGAAGAGACCTGTAGGGCTTGTCTGATCCATCCTTTCGCATATTCTTTCAACCATGGATTCATTTAACCCTGTCAGACATCTCTGAACTGCCACCTTACCTTGACAATAGGTGGTGTTTGCAGGCGGCAAAGCCAAAATAGACCACTGATCAGTTACCCTGCTCTTCCAAATACATGGCAGAGAATTTTATTTCTTGTTAAGGGCTATATGTGAGGTGTTTATTTCTCGTTAAGGGCCATATGTGAGGGAATATCTGAATTTGAGAGCCAAGGCTCTCTTTGATACCCTAACAGTACTCTCTACAGTTAAAGAACAAGGACAGATTACTAATTTCAGTTCTTAACTCCTCTTTCTTAGTGCTGAGTTTGCAGAGAGCCTTCAGCTAAATTTATGTAATTGAAACACATAGACACAGCTTTGAAGAGGTGGGATACTACCACATAATTAGCTGGTTAAATTCATTAGGCTGGACAGAACTCATTTGATGTTACTTTAGGATTCTTTGTCTTATCTTCTAATAGGTCCTTCGTAGCTCTCAGATAAGAAAAAATTTACAGTGTCTGAGGTAGTTGAGAAGTTATGTCAAGGATGCTTATTGCCTCTAGTTACAACACAAAGTCCTATGCTGCCTGCGTGTGTTGTCTTGTTAACTTCACAATAATAGCACTGAGGAATGGAGAAGGAAGAAAAGAAGACAAAGGTGTACCAGGAGTAGGTGCCCCTGCAGTCAGCTTAAGGGTGGAGCAAGGGAGAGGTGTTGGGAAACGGAAGGACAGAAAATGGCAGCAGGGTTGAGACCATCATTATCTCAGAATGCATGTGTATAATGCCGGTGTTTTCAGAGGCAATATCTTGCAGGAAACAGAGCAAGAAATGTGGCTACTATGTGAGCAAATATAGTAAATCAAAGCAAAACTGCGTGTTCTCTTTGCACGGCTTTTTGGCCTCTTCCTTACTCCAGCCCTGGGCCCAGAGTCAACTGGACTAAATCACACCTCAGTCCTTGTGTCTAAACTGTCCTGCTGGCTAGTGAGCCCTTGGAGGCAGCTAGTCCAAAGGAACATCAGGCTCTAGGTCCTGGCTGGAACTTCAGCTGGATGAATCTCGGCTTACGTCACATGGAAGAGGAAGAGCCACTCATCAGTGACAGAACTGGTGACCATAGCTCAATGTGAATGCTTCTGCCACAAGGCTGTATTAAACTAGGGGAAGGGAACAGATGTTGGTCACACAGATCTGTGCTAGCAAGTCTAGGTGAGTGCAAAGTGGCACCTTGGCATGCAGCTGTCCGTGCTATAAATCATACCTTACTCACAGGGCACCACTGAGCTTAGGAAACATGGTCGAATCAGTCACACCCAGAACAAACTGGAAGGTGGGAGCAAAAGGGAGGAAATGTTCATAGTTTTTCCAGCTCCGCACACCCAGGGAATGTTGTTACCAATGATCCTTACCAGTATGCTTTGGCCCGAAGGCCCATGTCCACAGGCAGTTCCCAAGATACACTACATCCATTTGAAGGGTTGAACTACCGTGCATTTGTACAAGCAAGGGTATGCATGCACGTACAAACACAATAAAAACAAACAGCCTTGGAGGCACATTTATTTCCTTTCTAGGTCCACACCCAGGTTGACTCATCCACTGCTCCATACCTTTTCCTTCTTTTTGTCCCAGAGCTGACACCAAATACAGTTTTCTCAGCCAACATCTGGAGCTACGTGGTGCCTGCTTCATTCTCCCAACACAACTACACAAGAGCACACACTCACGCATATGCACTGTGGGACCTGCTTGAGTCATCATGTCCCTGAACATCCTCTTTGGCTGCAGCATCTGTAGAGACAGTTAGTCAAAGGTCAGAGACACAGAGATGCTTTCTCATGAAGCAAACACAGATGCAGAAAACAATCCTGCAGAATGAGGAGTATCTACCAGAACTCTTCTGGGTCACTCTATATATTTTTCTCTGGTTTAGCACACCCACTAGTTCAGAAGAAGCCATGACCTCTATCTTGGTACAGGAGCAATGAGAGGACATGAGGTAAGGAATAGGGGATGTATAAGATCATTGATTGACCGGGATATGGTTTATTCTCTCAACCTTGAACCATAGTGTTGGGGGGAATGGGAGGAGGATGAAAAAGCAAAGGAGAGATGTCTTGTTGTCAGTCAGGGACTGTGTAGGAAAAACAGAGTCCACATGAAGAGGATTGTTGATAGCTGAAGAGACTTCGCTTTTATAAACCGGTGAACTGATACCATTAGCAGCAAGTCACCTGAGGGCAGCTTATCTAAGAATCACTCTAACTGTGGTTTTTATCTCACCAACCACCACTCACTGGGGTGGTGAGTTTAGCACCTCTGAGTACTCAACGTCAGAAAGCAGGGCCCATCCCTGCAAAACTTTCATAGGGAAACCAACTGGGTGGTAACCATGTCTATGTGTAGTTTAGAAAATGACTGGTACTCTTTGTTTTGTCCTTTCTTCCCAGCCTAGGTGAGAAAGGGCTTGATTAATGAATCACTGTCTGTGCATTTATGCATGGGAAGATATGTCAAGGAGTGGGTGTGCCAACAATGAGGGGTATGATACAATTGCTTGTACCGCGTCCAGTGCTAACCAAGAAGCCATGGGATATCCCAGGATATCCCAGGGATACCCCACACAGGACTTGTAAAAACAGTGGAAGCTCCTGGGAGGCCTATGCTCCAGCGGAAGCTGCAGACCAACAGGCTATCTCAAGGGGGACAAGTACTAAAATGAGCCAAAGGCCTTTGCTCGAGCTGCTGTTTTCCAGGCAAGTGACATAGTGTTACTGATCATATTTTTTGCCGGTGAATAAGCAGATTGGGTTGCTTTGAGAGATTGTGATGAGGGAATGTGAGGAGAGCCATTCGGGGGAAGCAGGAGCACATGCGCATGTTCTCTGAAGAAAGCAGAGTTTGAGCAGTGATAATCCCTGCCCCGTATTATTCTCCTAACACTGCAACAACATCTGAGGGTGCTTCCAGCAACTCACTCGTGTGATTCAGTAGACCAGCTGCCCAGCCTACCCCTCTGCAGAAGGCTTACCTGCCTGTAGCAGGGTCAGCAGAGTCAAACCCATGCAGCCTCCTTAGCTGTAGAGTTCACAGAACAGCTTCACAACTCAAACCACCATTGAGAAGGTGCTTCGCTTTTGCCAACATTGCTAAATAATCGGTAACCTCTGGCAGCAGAGTGTGAGGTGGTAACCTCTTAAATCATCCCCATGTGAGTTGCCAGAGCTTGTCTGGAGAAAACCTACAGCTACCTTTCATTGGCAACTTACTTTCCAGTCTCAACAGAGAGGCCAAGGAATCAAGTGGAATAAGTTACCTTCTGTCCCTCTCAGCTGGTTTCTCCAGGTCAAAACCAAACCCCTTTGGCAGGCAAGTAAAAAAAGAAAGCTGACGCTCTGGCTGCTGGCACATTACCTGGTCTGTGGATATACAGAGTAATTCAATCTGCAGGGCTGTCTTTCTGGCACTTCTCACAAGCCCTAAAAATTCAATCCACAGTGAGAAAGAAAACAGAGCAGGGTTTGTTTGGTTCTTTGCCCTGTTGCAGGAGAGTGTGGGACAGTCACTAGGAAAGGAGACATCTTTAATTTCAGAAACAAAGACTTTCACCCTGCATAAGACAAGATATACATAGACCGCATTTCTCTCTGTTTGCTTGACACAACCATGTATTTGCATTAATTTTGCAGCAGGAAGAGGTCTGAAGTAGACCTTAAGAAAATGCCTAAGGGTCTGAAGTAAACCTTAAGAAAGTGCCTAAGGGCTGTATCTAGACTCCTTATTCCAGCATTGAAAATGGATTTAGATTAGAGTGTGGGAGACTCAGCTTATCTAACTTCAGATGTCTACAGTTCAGACATCTCAGCAGAGACAATCACCTACAACTTCTGTATATAGGACATGGAGAGAAGTAATTAGCTCTAGAAAAATGATTCATCTTGCCAAATCCAGATGATAAAATTTAGTATCTTGTGCTGGGAATGTCTACTTTCTTCCACTGACTGTAACTGGAGCACAGGGTGCCTTGTTCTGCTGTAGAGAGTTACACTATAGTCACCAATGTTGCTCGGATGCCTACCAACATGTCCAAGCTCAAGAGAAGAATAAGCAGTGCAGAGCACCTCCTGCTCAGGTTTGCCAGAGTCTGGCTCCCTGCCTGTTCAGTCAGTGGAGAGAAAGGGTCATGTTGCTTGCTCAAAAAATCTGTAATAAATGAGGTGCTTTCATTCCTTACCTCTCTCCACTGGCTGTACAGAGAATTAGGCTCAGATAGTAGGTGGTCTGAATCCCTTCACTCTTATGAATGTGGTCTCTTAAGAGGTAGGTCAAACACAGCTTCAAGTGACATAGGCATACTAGTCAACCTGAAAGAGAGCTGTGCTCCGAAACCACTTCAAGTTGTATCTTTATACATCTGTATCTACATGGAGGTACACAGGAAAAGTGAAGATCAATCAAACAGAGGTGTGGAGTTAGCATGCATGTTAGAGCACATTCAATCCTGGTTCAACTTTTTCCTAAATAAATAAAGTAGATTTATCTTTATTTAGTCACATCAAGCCTGGAAAAGAGCATCTCTCCCTAGCTGGAAATGCAAACCCTGTTTTGTGTGAAGGCCTGGATCCAACATCTTGGCATCTGGGACCAGCTACACTCAGCAAGAAGGACTAAAACAGACAGAGATGCTGTAGAAGTGTGTTGACACTTTATTGGTTGTTGTCACTACATTCTGCTACCTGGTACCTGAGACGTGTGTCAGCTGGAAACAGCACAGCTGTTCTCCCACCACACTGCACACAGGACTAACGTCCTGCCAAGCAACTGTTTTCCTGTGGGACATCAGCATAGCAGTGTGTAGGTCTTTCTGACTTCAGTATTTTGGATGGACTCAAGAACCTCTGCGCTATTTGTCATTATCATGCCCAGAAGGTGACAGAGGTCTATGGGCAAGAGAAAACCACATATCATTTGGAAGAAATGTAGAAGAACCATACCTTTGCTGTCAAGGGCTGTTGATCTGAATTGGTGATTAACGTTGGTGCATTTCTCCCACATCCCCAAAATTAAAATCTCTCCGTGCCCTGAGCCATAATTTCTCCCAAACCTCACAGTTATGTACATAATCAAAGCCTGCTTTAGCATGGAGAACATACAGAGTTAGTGTAGTAAACCAAGCGTGCTATTTTCCACAGCCAGTGTCCCACCAGGACAGAGCATGGTTAACATTATGTCTGACTTCCTCTGATTTCGCCAGGACAGAAAAATTGAATGGCATGTCTCTGGCACGAGCCTAGACTTAGGGTCAAACTCACTCTGGGGTCTGCCAGCAGATGCTGTATGTGTTTGGATTCTGTGCACGCTGCAGAAGCTGTAAAACAGTTTTGTATTTTCCAAGTGTCGAGAGCTCCATCATCCCTGGCAAAAAAGAGAGCAGGTAATAGAACATTTCTGGAAGTTCAGATGCTTTATTAGTCGTGGCTTTAAATGAAGGCTAAGAGGCTTTCACCCTTCAGCCACAAAAATCCATGAAACTATAAAAATTCAGTCAGCTTGACACACTTATCTGAAAACTAAGAAGAAATATGCCAAAAATAAAAAATGTCCCATTGTATTGGGGCCTGTGAAAACTGGCTTCATTATTAATTACTGACTGCCAAGCATTCTTTCACATAAACAGGGTTGGACACTCCTGGTAATGGCATAGATCTTAATGGCTATTTCTCTCATGTTATTCTTGCACATCGTGGTTTCAGATCAACTTGGTACACCAGAATCAAGAAACATCAAAACACCGGCCAGCAGCAAAGCTGATTTTCTGAAGCATCCCTGCTGCAACTCATGAGTGAAGCCAATCTCCGAGAGAGAGGCACAATTATTACTAGCAATGCTTCATCTTACAGTATCACGCTCTGGCTCCTTTGGCTGAAGTAGCCGTTACAGTAAATGGTACTCAGTGAAACTAATTGGTTGGCTGATGTGATTCAAGAGAGTAACTCCTGTGTCCCCTGCATTACAAGTGATTTTCAGAGTAGTGTGACTGTTCTTCCAGTTCTTTACAGGATTCATCAGCAATAAGCTGAATTTGAGGGGTTTACTTGGAACGCAACCTCATTGACAAGGGAGGTGGCTGTTTCTCATGATGACTGCTGTTGTCATGTGGTGGTTTCTAATGTTTGACTTGGCTTCCTTTAGCAAGCCCAAATCCCACTATCCTCATCAAAGCATTCTATGGAGTCACAAAAAGAAGATCTGGAAAAGACTACTTAGATAATTTTGTCTATTCACCCTTGGCCAACATGAAGTTGTTCCCTACTATATATTCCCCCAGGCTTTCTTCTGAATGACTCAAGTCCAAGGGCTTCCACTGCTGTCCTCCACAAATTGTTCCACAGCTCTTTAAGTTGAGGCACTTTTCCTTCTGCCTAACCTGTTTTCCATTACTTGATTTCATGCTGTGACTCCTATTTCTAATTCCTTTTCCCTTCCGAAGTAATTCGTTTCTCTGCTTAGTCCTTTCCTAGTATTCCTTTTTAGACATAGGACTCAGATGTCAGGGATATTATGAGATCCTGCAGTGTGCCCTCTGCTCCCATTTTCTCTCTGCCATTTTTGGTAGAAGGGGCTCCAGCATCCTCTTAAAGGATGGAGTGATGGAGACGTCAACCCTTCTTCCAATAATCTATTACTGTGCTTTGCAACCCTTAACCTCAGGAAGGTGGTCCTAATTACTAACCTAAAGATACATTCAACCTTTGTACATAAATTATTTCCTTTCTCCGTGTAGTTTCTTACATATATCAAGATGTGATTGGGTTCTTCCTTCACCCTTTTCTTTGGACTAGGCTCATTTGAACTTTACTTCTAGGTCATCTCTCTAATCATCATCCTCATGCTCCAAATGGACTCTCCAGTTCATCCATATCTTTCTTACAATGGATTAGCCAATACTGACTGGAGCAGAACTGTTTCATTCCACTGGAAGGATATATTTATGCTAGTACAACTCACTAAAATACTAATCTTTTTTTTACAACGGCAGGAATTTCTTGATTCGTGATCGGTTTGTAATCCATCATAGCTCCCTCAAAGCTTCTCTGCAGAACTGAGACCTGCACAGTTATTCTCCATTTGACATTTATCCAGGTAATGAATCTTGCTCAAATATAGTCTTTGCACGTGACTCCTTTAAATATCATCTGCTTTTTACATCTAGACTTTTACTGCTTGGCTATGAATTTGCTGCCTGGGCCAGGAGAATCAGAACTGCAGGCTATGATTGCAGCACACAAATTTGCCTGGTTCAATGGTCTCTCCTAAAGGAACTGCTGTGTGTCAAAATGAGCTTAGCGATCGAGTCCCTGTGAAGGACTGGTATTTCAGACAGAATAATATCATGATAACCAGTCTTGCTTTCACTATATCTGGATGGGTTTTGCCATAAAAACATGAATAGCACTTGCGTTTGGACTCCTGCATGTTCCATCCACCACTAACAAATGGCTGATTTTCTACAAGAAATCTCTGCTGCTTCAAACAAAAGGCACAATCCATGGTGACCACAAATCATTAGGCTGGGTACAGGAAGTAAACATGTGTGGGCAGGGAAAAGCAATACCATGTAAGATTAGGGAACGCATGAGGTCACCCAGGGAAAAAAGTGTAGG
>NW_010566437.1:136691-146261 GCF_000687285.1 Phaethon lepturus
CTGCACAAGGTAAGTTGGAAAAGCATTATTGCTGGTGAAGACCCAGAAGAAATGACCCTCTTTTGACTCCTGCATTCCCAAGATGAACTTGGAAAAGCTGCCAGCTTAGAAAGGAAACATCTTTTTCCTTTCAGACAGAGCCCTCCCAGGTACAACAGCTCCCACTGCATCATGCTAGAAAATACAGATGCTCCCACCTTTAAGTCTAGCTGGTATAGAGCAGTCTGTCCTCACCTGCTTCCCAGCCACCTCATGTGCCAGCAGGCACCGGGTCACCAACCTCATCAGCAGCCTCCTTCCCTCGTCCTGGCGGTCCTCGCGCAGCCAAACATCCAAATGGCGGAGCCAGGCCACCTTCCCCATCGGGGCAGTGCCGCTAGCCCCGTGCCTGTTCCGACGCTGGTCTGCCAAGATGCTTGTGTAGTTAAAGCAAACCAAATAGTTCACCTACCTTCCAAAGGACATCACCAAGTTAAAAACAGATGGAGAATGCTGGCAACGGAGGGATGTCTTTTTTTTTTTTTCCCTTTTTTTTTTTTTCCACTAATGATTCAGAAGGCCAGTAACAGCATTCTAGCCCTGGCTTTGGACCAGCATATCCTGTTGAGTCATGGCTGATGTCTGCACTCTAATCTTAACACATGTGGATGGGCTTGTTAGAACTTGTCATCCATCCCTGGCTACCAAAATATCCTCCTGCTTGATCTACCCCACATATTACGCAATGTAACTTCTATGTCTGTGCATGCGGGCATACGTACAAACGTGTGAGCGTGCTTTTGGGAGTGCAAAAGGGTACAGATGGGAGAGAGGTGCAGAAGTAGCTATTGCTGGAAATACAATGGCCTAAGCAGGCAGAAAAGAAAATTGCTCTCTTGTTGCCCTTTCCCCAGTCCACACTTTAAAAAAAAAGTTTAAAAAAAAGGTTGTTTCAGCCAGAAAGAGAGACTTCGACAGTTTCATCATTTCTCAGTTAGGGTCTGTCACTGGTCCTTTTATACAGTAGCATCAGCAGTATTTTTGACCAAGCTGGTTTCTACCACTGGGTGATACTATATGCCCACAAACAAGATAGGAATTAGGGAAAGTTAGTGATGTTGACAAGTTAAAATGCTATCAAACACTGGTAAAATGTTTAAGTATTAGGCAAGCGGTTTTTAACCTTTATTGTTATTCAAATTTGCTGATCCTGAAAAATTTCCCAATGGAAGGGCAAACCCGCATATAATAAATCCAGGCCTCTGTCTAGCAGGACTTCCCACTCCTAGTTACATTTTTCAAAGTTAGCAGTAGTCCACAGACTTTTCCTGCCTCTCCCCCGTCAGAGGACCAAAGATAACCCATTTAAAACTGATGTTCTGGGCAGATAGACAGATAAGCAGCCAAACAGGAGAATGCATCGATCAGATGAGATTAGATTAGGACTCACACTGCAAAATTTACGTGCAGACCCTCCCCGCTTCAAAAGTACCCAGATGGAGGACTTTGCTTGCCTGTGTTATAAAGATAAAGCACATTTGCAAATGCAGATCCAGACTAAAGTTCAAACAGTCCTAACATTCAGGAATGTTCTGATTTGTGGTTTTGGTTTCAGTCCACATCAAACTTTAAAATGAAAGATGAAGAGAGATTGCTCTCGACATAGCAAGAGATAGACTGATGTGACCAGGGCTTTCATATTTTGGGCAGTAGCAGAAACTCTCCAAAACAGAATTTCCCTTTCATATGCAAAGCTACAGAACACTTAGCACTTTAAAATTTTTTCCTGGTGAAATGCTGGGAGACTTGCCATTGACTTCAGTGGAGTTTGGATTCCCTCCTAAACATTTAATCCTCCATATGGGGTAAGTATTTTTCATACTTTTTTGCAGATGGGGAAATGGAAAGGAATCACGTTGTAGCTGCTAACCCAAGGCCAAAGCACGGTCAATGCAAACTCCAAATTTCCTGGTGCTGAGCCCCGTGCTTGGACCTTGTGCCATGGTCTTCCTGGAGAATAGGACGCTGTAGGCCACACACAGCGTGCGTGTTCCTACACTCTGCTCACTGCTTTCTGGGACCCAGGGGAACAAGCTCTGCCTCCTGTGCCTTTTTTCCACAACAGCCTGCTAGCCAGGATGCAATCCAGCCCTGAGGAAGGGCAACAGCGGAGTCTGCACACAGGGACAAGAAGTGTCCCCAGACTCCTTCTACAGCATGTTAAAGGTTTGAGTAGCCCCTTACCGTTTCTCCCCAGATGAAACAAAAAATGACAGTATACTGGGATTAAATCAAGCCTGTGCTGGACTGAAGCTAAACATCCAGGCTGCCTTTCTTCTGACAAAAGTGTAAGATGGTGGATGAGGTTCCAAAATAGCTTTGTGGTAGCCTGTGCTCCCTGCTTTCTAACACTAAAATTGTTCTCTGGAGGTGCCTAGCCCCTGTTCTGTCCATCAGGAGAGTCTGGGAGGACTAAGTACCAATATAAGCATTGCAGACAAGGACTGAGTGAGGTGGGATGAACTCATAGCCTACAGAAAGTGATCTTAATGCAACGGAGTCCTTCTCTGTTGACTTAGGAGAGAGCTAGAGCTCTGGCAGAATAACCCCTGAATTGTTAATGGCTTCTTTTGACCAGTTTGTCATAGAAGATCCCCAAATCTGTCTTAAATATCATAACAAGAAGTCTGTACATATCTCTTAGATACTACAGTTATACAGAAAGCAGGGAAGAGAAAGCCCTTGTGGGGCAGGTTTTGTCTTAGCTGTGCCCTAATAAACTTATGGGAGCAGAAGCAGCTCATACAGTTTATCAAGAACACAATGATTAACCCCTGGGACTCTGTTTCATCCGCTTCTTCCACAGTCTACCTAGATACTGATGAGAGCCACAGCCATGAAGCAGGGAGATTAATACATCTGGGAGGGGAGTACAGTGCACAGTAGGACAAGGAGGGCTGTTGGACATTTGATAAATCCTTCCCTTTTTCATGCCTCAGTTTTCCAAACTGTAAATTGGGAATGATGAAATCATCTGGAAACAGTTTTGAGACCCAGTGGTGAAAAAAACTAGGTGTTACTTGTTGCTAATATTATACTAACAGTTCGTCTCCTCAGTAGCTTTAGCGGATAAAGAATAAAGGGCACCATGCCAGGAAAATGCTTCTAATAACACAGAAGTGCCGTGAGCTTTTCAAATAAGGCTCTCACTTGGGAACCAGCGTGCCCAGGAGTCTGTAGCTCTGTGCTGAACAGGCTCCCGGCCTCCAACCAAGTGCGTTGGTAAAGGGTCCCAGCTGCATGCGGAGGAAGAGGTGAGGAGGGAGATTGGTGAGCAGAACGGCCATCTGAGAGTGCAGCTCAGCACCACGCAAACACACAGAGCAGGCCAGGCACAGTAGCACTGAGCAGCACTGAGCACTCGCCTGGGGCAACAAATATCTGAGAACATCAGGGTACCCAGCTGCGTCCTGAGGACGTGTTGGAAGTGCATTTCATAGACGCTCGGAGTTGGCCGGCTGAAGCCAAGGGATGCTATGCAAGAATTATAACGCACTGGCTTGATACGCTAAAGACGTGGTCCACCGTGTCAAAATGAGATTTGCAGCGGCTTAGTCATGCATAATGACTGTGACATTGAGGGGTATCCTTTCATATCAGAATGAACAAAAAGCAGTTGGTCATATTCAGAGCGCATGTTAGAATGGTCAGGTTTATCATTGTGACTCCCGACTGACATGTACAAAATGCAGTATAAATTTTGTCATAGAGGGAGCCTTTTAGAAAGTGTCAAGCATAGCCTCAGCATTTCATCTGTGTCTTGGCCCCATGAAACAGAGGTAGAGACTGTCAAGGCGCCAGACTACAGCAGTGGTCTCCAAGTGCATAAATGCAACATTCAGAAAACTGGTATGGCCTGGGACGCAGCCCAGGCAATTCAACCCCTCCGGAATTGTTCTGAAGCTGTGTGTCGTTTATCATCACTACATTTGCTTCTTACTGGCCTGAACATGGCCAAAAATATACTCATCTCTTCCATTTCCTGACCTTGTTTCATTGTCAGGAAATGTCACCATATCTTTCAAGACAGATCTCGAGGAATCACAGCCATGTCACTACATAGGTCAAATGCCAGTTAAAGTAATTCCAGCATCATGAGCAGACACACAAGTCTCACCATACTCCACTCTCAATTTCCCATGTTTGGCTAAAACAGCATTCTTGGATGGAGAAGATGTTGTGATCTGCTTTGAGATTGATTTCCTGCGGTTCATCAACGAACCCTAAGGACTACCGTTAGGATGTGGTGTAAGCAGCTTAAACAGACAAATTAAACTATGGGTCTAAAGGGATCAATAAATGAGTTGAATCCCAACCATCTTGGCAACAAGTGAAAAGGACAAGTTAACGCTAGCAAGGATATGGCCTAGATAATTTAACCTAAAGAAGAGTTTCTGAATTTCAACTGGATTAATTTGTCTTAAGTCCAGTTACACTTAACAAGATATCTAGTGTAGATTTTAATTCAGACACCATTTCCTCTCCATAAAGAAAGATACAAGACTACAAAAGGCAATTCAGACTTTACATATGTTTCAGCTGCCCTTTGTAGATCTCTCTCCATCAAGTGGCAAAGGAGACGAGGCCAGTGAGGCTTCCTATGTCAGACCCTCCACTAACTGCCTACGGTTATATGGGATGAATCAAGGTAGAATGAAGCCAAGTCTAGATTTTTTGCGTGTTAGAAAAGGAGCCAATGTGGACTCAATAATGATAGCAACAGAATATCACTTCTGTCTCAACAGATAGCCTCAAAATAAGGAAGGGAAAAGAAGGAAATAAGCTTTTTGAAGCACCTTTAACAGTCATGTCTGATGATATGGGGGTTAAAGGATCCCAACTGATATAGCTGCATATATAATATAAAAAATCAGAAGAAAATTTAATTAAATGTAGTATATTTCATTCTTCTTGTAGGTTTTTCTTTCTTAACCTAGCTGAAAATAGTTCTTTGAAAGCTTTGGAGATGAATTATGGACTTTCAAAAGTTTCATTAAAAGTTTGTTTTGTTTTAAATTGCCCAGTTTCTTTACTGAAAGAAATTCAAAACTGAAGCCAATTGCACCAGTATTTGACCTAGAGTAAAATGTTTGGTTGGGTATTTTGTTTGGAAAAAAAAAAAAAAGAAAAAAATACTGATTTACATTGATTTAATTAAAAATGTAGGTTTGAATTACTATGCTGAGGTGACTGATGGAATAATATTTCAGGAGGGGGGAAAAGGTGACATGCATGGCATAGTCTGAACTGTTCTACCAGACAAGAGACAAGATACTTATAACTTCTGTTGTTAAGTCCAAAGCAGCCATGGGGAGCACAGCAGTAGCTGATACTCCAGTTTAGACATACCTCCTTTAAATTCACCGTTGCCAAAGAAGTAGAGCTTTTAAAAGTGGTAAGTCAAAATGGATTGAGACCTTCAGCTCTAACTTTGAAGCTAGTTCACCTCTGAGCAGAAGAATGAACTGGACACCTCCAGCAGTGCCTTCCAATGCAAATTTTTCTTTGATTTCTAAATGAAAAAGGATGATGTAGCTCTGAAAATTCTTGATATTATAATACGTGTATGCCAGATAAGAGATATAACTTTGACCAGGAGGAGGGGACTCTTTTCTGGTCAAAAGGCCATGACCCCTGGTATGAAACTCTTCCAAGCCACAGGTGGAACTCACAGAGCAAATTTATGGTCTTTTCTGGTTGGAGCAAGGCCTATATTTGCAGGAGGTGGCTGCCTGAGTCGCTGTCAAACAGAAGGCAACAGATGCAAGATGAAGTCATGGTTTGCTCTTGTTTGGAGGACAACTCCACTGGGGCTCAGCTGTGTTCTGGTGTCATGGTTTCTATCTATACTGGGCATGCAGCCAGATCTGAGTCTAAAATGTTCCAAAACGGCCACTGGTTAGAGAATAAGAGCCCAAAACATGTAGACACAACAAGACATGTAGTAACTCACAAGGACAACAAACTAACACCGTCAAAACTTATTTAGAAAACCATACAATGGAATTTGCTGTCACTTTATACTCCTGCTTCTGCTATGTTGTTGTGAATGTTCACATCTCTGTTAGGCCTGTCAGATTTATCCACTCTTCTTTCTTGGTCTTGAGAGCACAAAGTGACAATGCTTCCTTCCAACATGTCACCCTCTTCTGCACTGGCTTTGCTCCTGGACTGAACTGAGGACGGAGAGATGGACACGGCTGGCAGGAACTTAAAAAACTAAATCTGACAGCTGCTGTGTGTTTCATATTTTGCCAGCACATGTCCAGGTATTATGGTCCATGAGCCACCACTGTTCCCATTTGAAAAGAGAATATCTAGACTATTTAGAAGCTTTCTCATGAGGCAGGACAGAAGCTTAATTTGCTGGGAACTACTATGACCCAAGCAAGTAACTTCAAACTCATAACCCCAGCCTATGACATTGAAAAGACTGGTCAGTCTTGTCTGAAAATATATTCAAGATAATATGTATAAGAATCTAATTTTGAAAGCCTTGTCCCATCTTCACCCATTAATGATACTCTTTGGTCCTGTTGAGATGCCATTTGCTGTTGGATTGGGGATCCAAATGCCTTTAACGTACACAATCAGCAGTGACAGGCAGTGAGAGCTGGGTGACCAAGCTCTGCATCACTTTAGACTAGGGGCTTGAGAAGATGAGGGCAATTACATGTTCTGGGATTCTCCTACTGCTTTTAGCTATTGATGTATTTGAATTGTATTAATTGCTAAAGGCTTTGCCTGTGTACCAAAGCCCCAAGATACCTGATGCTGCCAAAAAATGGGTCCAAACTTGAGGACCTCAGGTGAGTCACTCCACCTTTCTAGGACCAGGTTTCCTTGTCTGAAAGAAAGGTGATTAATTATTAAGGAAATCATAAGTTTTCTTTCAACCAGGCACAGAACGAGGAACTCCTGTCCTGTAAGAAACTTTGTTATGATGGAATTTAAACTTTTGCTCCCTCTGTATGTGAGATTAAACAGAAATATGCTCCATATGCAAATATTTAACTTTTTCATGGAAAAGAGAGGAAATACATTGGCCCTGAAATACTTCAGAGAAAAACATAACGTTTTGACATTTCTGAATCAGACAGTTTTGTTTTGCTTCATTGAACCAAAATAAAAGTTTGCACTTCAGCTTAATCCAGGGCGCATTCAAGTTCTGTAGAACAGTCTTTTGAATGACTTTTCTTTAGAAGCCAAGGGGCAGACAGGATGCAAAAACCGCCCAAACCAAGTCCATCCTCTCCCTCTTTCTGCATCCAACAAAACAAATTTTAGGGTCCTGAGCTTGCTTAGCTGATTTTTCAATGCAGAGGAGGGATTTGAAGGGTGCAGGGATTACAACAAATACTAATTCTTGTTTCGCTGTCCATGGAGTGTGAAGGAAACGAAGGTCATTCCATCTGAAGGAACATAAGGTATTGAATGAATGCATCCATAATCAATACCAGAAGGAGGATGAGAAATTGGTGTGAAACCAAATAAGAAGAAACACTGAAGATGGATGATTTAGAGGAATGGGCTCAGAATAGCATTTAAAAGACAGCAAGCATATTCCTGGTTCACATGATGACTGGGAGCAGAAGGGAGAGCAGAGCAAGTGGAGACTGCAGTCATTTGCAGCAAAGTGATCTAATTTGAAGCATTAAGGCATGCTCACCATCACAGCATGGGCATTTTCAGCCCTCCATAGTGGCAGGGTGGGACACTGTGGCTGGGTTTCTGCTTATGCACAGGTACTGAACACCCACAGGTGACTCTCTGTCCTGCATGGGAGGAGAGTTGCCATCACATGGCTAGTGAGTATCCCAGAACATCACTCCTTCTACTGCATGGAAAGGTCAGATAGTGCTGTTCTTGTTTCTGACCCTAACAGAGGCCAGGTGGGGCAAAGATGTTCACGGAACATCCCAGGAAAGTGCTCCCAGATAAGCAGCATCTAAACAATGAGGGACATAAAAAAGGGTTTGCAGAGCCGGGAATGACCCACAATACACCTTAGAGCACCCCAGTGTGTGGGGGTGTATGTATGGCCCTCATGCACCCTACAGAGCACACAGATCTTCCATCCAACTTCATCCTCTTGGTGTTAGTAGAGTAGGAAGGTTACACTAGAATAAAAAGCCCATATATAATCCAGGCCTAAAGTAATGACAATGCTGTGAAATACCTCGCCCGTTATGGGAAATGGCCTTCTTCAACATGGCCTTTTTCCTTAGGTCAATGTTACATTTTACCCCACTTCCCACCAGTAATTCCTCTGGGATATAGATTTTATTTTACTTCTTGGTCTAGATTCCTGCATAGTGTTAGCAGAGCACAGCTGCTTCACTCCAATAGTAGGCAAGGCATAAGTACATCCACTTTTCAAAATATTTGTTTTCTTGCTTTTTAGAAGGGGTGCTGAGGTCCTTAGAGTCTTAAACTTTCCTCTGGTACAGCAGGAAGGGAGGGGTCTTTCTACAGGATCTCGGTACTATTCAGGGGCACTCACCCTGCTGCTCAGGTGGGATTTTAATGCTCCAACACTATATATAAATGTGAGATTGTTATCTAGGAGGAATGAGCCAAAAAGAAGCAGAGGAAACTTTCAGTGGAATTATCAGGAAATGTTTCTCAATGGTGAGACAAACTGTCAGCCTGCAAAGGAGTCTCTTGGGGAGAAGTAGTGATTTTCCCCTCATGAGTCATGTTTTGTTGAACTGGACAAAGAAGTCAACAAAATACAGGAGGGGAGGTCTTGTAACGGCGGCCAGGTTCATGGATTTGGAAGGGGGCTTGGCAGCAGATGATACCACCCATTCTGCCAGTTTAATCATATGTCATCAGCAAGGACAAATTCAAGACCCTCAATACTAGTCTCATGTAACCCACTAACCTAGGCAAAAAGTGTAAATCCTGGTAACTGAAAGCAGTCCTGGTTTCATGTGTGGATCTGGGGATTGCAGGCAGATAGGACACACCTCATATCAAAGGTTGGACAGATAAAGGACAATGCACTTTACGCTAGCTATTTCTTTTTTTCCCCTCAAAAAAAAAAGTGTGTAATGCAAATAAAAATGAAATTATTAGGTTGTATTGCAAATACAGAAATATATCAAGTGGCAATTTTTTTATGAAAGCCCTAATTAGCCTTGAGCAAGGGATCTGAATGATGAAATATTAAGTAAGATCCAGAATACCCTTGCATGGGATGCAATTATTAATATAATTGTGTTGATTGACAAATTTAGGGTTCAACGTACTGACAAACTTCCCAAGATGCCTGGTTCAGTCAAAAGCCTAGCACACCCTTTCTCCACAAAGATTTCACCAGTTCTTACATTGGCCATCGACACAGAGTGGGCACTGCTGAGTGTAAATTTTACCACTGAATCCTCAGTGCTTCTCCAGGTGCCACCTTTGCCAAACTCTTCCATAGGTTCTCTATTCCAAACTCTTCCAGCTGCCATGAAACAGATGTGAACTCTGTCTATGCAATCTCCCCCAGCAATGGATGCTGAGGGAAAGAAAGCCGATGCG
>NW_010566437.1:146292-151064 GCF_000687285.1 Phaethon lepturus
AGTTCTCTAATGTTTATCCCCATGCCCATTTGTGTTTGTATATCATCCATGACTGAGAAGCATGACCCGCCCAATTCCAAGGTGTTCATGTGCCAAATGATTTCACTTTAGGCACCAGATCCCCAGAGTGGACTCTAGAACTGGATTTTGGCTCTTAAAGCCTCAGTGCAACCACCAGGAAGAATGAGATGCTTCAAAACAGGATCCCAAAAACCAACTTAGTGACAAAGGATCCATGCAGCATTAGCCTAAAAAATGCACCAAGGACCGGGACACATCCTACAGCGCGCTCTGTGGTAGAGAAAGGAGAAATCTCCCTCATCCTGTGATCCTTTGGCTCTCTTTCTCTCCTGAAAATAAATGCCTACACTTTTTATGTCAAGAACAGAGGAGGGTCACATGCACCGCTTTCCTCCCATCCCACTTAACAAAAGAGACACCTGGTTAGGACACCAGAAGCCAAGGTATCACTTCTTGCAGATATGGGACTCAGTCCTTGTCATTCCCATTTCCCAAGTATACACAGGATTATCAGAAAGTCTTCTCCCAGTCTTCTTACAAGGCCACTGGGACTCCCAAAAAGTCCGCATAGAGGAGGGCCTTAAAATTTCATCTTCACACGTTGCTGTTATCTCATGAGGAATGATCATTTACTGGCTTTGACAGTTACAGTGACATGAGTTAAAGCTCACAGACTGCCACTGATTTTAAAATTGATTATCCACATCAACTAAACAGCTTTTATTACTGAGTCCCTTTTTCTAATTTCCTTTCCAATAGCTCCTGAAAAGTGCTGTAGAGTCTCATACTGTGCAAACACTACTAATTCCCACTGATTTCCCACATGTGCAGGTCTAAAGAGGTGGAATCTCTTCTGGACTCATCCACAGAATGCCACAGTACTCCTGAAAACCAGCACACTTCTGGGCATTAAGGTCTGTCCTGGATGAGGATTGGTACCACACTGACACTTAAAAAAAGGACTTTTGTCATAGTGTCAAAATAATTTCTAGGGAGAAAGACAGATGCAACTAGGACACTTTCAGTAATGTTCCTGCTTTGAATGAAGTGTCCAAATTTTCTGATCATGCTCTCACTTTCCTTTCATAAAGCAGTTAGCAAGGGGCATGATAGTATCCTAGCTAGCAGGGTATAGGAAGGAGATAATCCTCGGGCTATACAACCATGTCATGACAGAGGTAACTCCAAGGACCTCTAGGCATTCGTCAGAAGCAGAGTTCAGGATGCTTTGTTTTTCCAATCCCAGTAAAGGAAACCTATAGAGTTTGGGCGCTTGTGGGCAAGTGATTTGAGGATTACCGTTACTCACCAAGCTGACATAGGCTCCTGCATGTCCGTATGGATTTAAGCATCTCTACTTGCCTCACTGATGCTAAGCATGCACTGAACCAACATCTTCAACTCAAAATCCCTAGGCCACTATTAATGAATCTGTAAGTAGTCGCTCCTCATCCCTCGCATTCCTTTCCTCCAATCAAGCCTTAAAAACACAGAAATCCCAGTGCTGGCCAGGGCAACAAGTTTATTTGTTGACAGAGACCTTCTCTTTCCAGGAGTTGTTTGAAACAAATCACATGGCTTCCATGAAACACCAAGTGACCTTATACCCTGAGCCACGGAGAGTTGTGTGATGTTACTCAGCCATTTCAGTTGCCTAGTTCCCTGGAAATTCTAAGAGAAATTCAGGAAACTTGATGGACAATGTGAGTAATTCTTGATTTTGTTTTTTTTTTTTGCATGCTAGCAAACAGGGGAACTTAAATTCCATGAATATCAAGAATGTTATCTGGAACTTAGTCCTTGGGGATTTTTCCAAAAGCCAACCACCAGGTTTCCTCAGGTTTTTTAAGCCTGGCTTTTATTGTAATTCACATCAAAACATCCTTCAAACACTGCCCCGAAGGTCAGACCAAGAAAACACAGTTTTGGCTCATTTTTGTTTATAATCACATTCCCATACGGTGAAGTCTAGGAGGACCTGTGAACTGCAGATTGCCACCACACATCTTTAAGTGTCAGAGTTTACCTCCAGAAGCCTGCTCTGGAGCAAGATAAGGGAGAATCAGAAGGTGTTTGTGGCAATCTGATGACACAATTGTCTTCAGGCTGTGGCAAGTAAGAGATACTGAGATGATGACATTTGGAAACTCGAATTAAAAGACTTAGACCCAGGTGCTTTATTTCCATCTGAGACTTTGCATCCAGTAGCAATGCATGCAAATGGCAGCCAAAAATCCCTGAGCAGTTTATATTACATCAGAGGATCCCAGAGGACAGGATTAGTATAAAGTTCACCCACACATTTTTTTAAATGCCTGTTTAATTGCTTTCATTTAGAGTCAAGTCACCTGTTGTGCTGCCTCAAAGTCAGGGGAAAGCCAAACTGTTTGGGTAAATCTAAGGATATCAAAATGTTTTTGTAGCTCCAGTACACCAAGAGCATTTAAAGCCAAGAAAGCCATGATTAAATGAAAACATTAGCCCAGAGTATTCAGGGTGTGCATGGCAATCACAACACAGAAATTGCCCTCACAAGTCTAATCATTTTCACATTTGAATGCCTGGCCTTGCTGCGTATCCTTGAACTGCAGCCATGGGGTGGAAAGATCCGTGTCGAGATGAACAAAGGCTTGGTCCGGCAAAGTGCCGTGTTCCGTGGCATCTCAGTGGAGCACTTACCCAGGAGCAAGGGACTCTCATCATCCTGAAGCTGAGAGTTTGCTCCTTTTATGAAACAGACTCTGATTTTTCCAGCAAAGTTGCTAACCAGGTGCTGTTGTGGAGGTCTGATAGACCTCAGCCAGTGTTAAGAAAGTTAGGAGAGGTCTGATCCCACCGTTGAAATTGATGAAAATAAGGCTTGGGCAATTACACAGTCTCTGGTAACAATGGTTTTTGTTAGAAATCTTGCTGGACTCTATCTGTGGGAAGAGATACCAAAGACAATGAATATCCTACAAATTTTGCAGAATGACCAGAAATGGAGTTCATACAGTCATAAATTTGTCTCATTTGTTCATACAATAACAAATTTGTTCATACAATCACAAACTTGTTTGCCATGGATGTCAACAGGCAATTTCTACTCTCATATTTGACATCCCATATGATGTTAGCAAAAGACCTTACAGAAGGAGGACTAGAACAGAGAGAAAGGAAGGAAATGTTACAGAACTATGCACAAATAACAGCACATTTTACAATAACTATCAAAAAGTTAATCAACTAAGAGACACAAATCCTTAGAAAACCAGTTTCTGTTTGTTCAGCTGCTCAAAAAGACTGATTTTAGTATCTATGAAGTAATTGCTCCCTCCCCTGTCACTTCCACTTAAAAAAAAAAAAAAGGCACATTTGTTTCTCCTCCCCTCAGTTTCTTCTTGTTTCCTCCTCCAATTTCTTAGCAGTCGTGTCATTTTCTCTGTCATCCCAGGCAGCAATGCTGGGAATGCCAAAGATGATGCCTAGCTACGCATCATACATCAATGAACAGTTGTCAAGGCTCCACCAACTTTACTTCCTGGAAAAAATATTGGACAGAGCAAGGAAACAAACTGACTGTGAACACAGAAAACAAGAATCACAGAATCACAGAATCATTAAGGTTGGAAAAGACCTTTAAGATCAAGTCCAACCATCAACCCAACACCACCATGCCCACTAAACCATGTCCTGAAGTGCAAAGTCTACACGTTTTTTGAACACTTCCAGTGATGGTGACTCCACCACCTCCCTGGGCAGCCTGTGCCAATGCTTGACCAAGAAGATGCTGACTGCCAGCCAAGACAGATCTGTCGAGAGCAGGCTATCTCAGTCCAGTCTAATTTCTTTTGTTAATAGACTAATGGCCCAGCGCACAAGAACTCTCACAGTTCTGCTCTAGTACTGTGTTTTGCACTGTTGCACATAACATTCTTGTAAACAAAGTGGAGGCAATGGTCCAAATGACGTAGCTGTGAGATAGCAGGTTTCAAGTAGAACAATTTAAAAGAGTGTTCTTGGAAGGCAGCACTGGGTCACGTTCCTTACAGGAACCGTGACGAGCAGCACGGTGCACGGGTTTGTCCTAGGCCTGAGGCTATTTGATATTTTCATTAAAGACCAGAACATACAGACTATACTTCCTAAAGCAAGCTATGCTAGACTGCAAGTATACGGGAGATCAGGATTAAAATTCAAAATTAGTTTGACAAACTCAAGAAAGAATCCATGAGGGGAAAAAAAAGATGGAATTGGATAGGGACAAGAATGTGAATAATCAGTTTTCCACATACAGAAAGAGGGGGAGGTTTGGTTTGGCAGCAGTGCTGCAGAAGGGAACCTAGGGAAACAGTGAGGGTCATAAGCTGAACTTGAGTCAACAATGATGTTAAAGCGTGCAAACCCCACGCTCAGTCTGTAAGCAATAAGGTAGTCTATAAGATAATACTACAGTCGTGTTCTGTTCTGCATTGGATATGATATCTGTGTCTAAGTTTGGGTGCTGCACTGTAAGAAAGGCATGGACCAACTGGAGACCAGCCAGAAGGAAGAAAGCAGAATCAGAGGTCTAGAAATCATGGTCTGTAGAGGCAGACCAAAAGAACAGGGTTTTTTACCTTAAGAAAATAGGGGCAGGAGAGGTGATATATGGGAACTGTCTCATAAAATACTGTTACAGAGGGGAAAGGAACCACCCGTTTTCCAAATCCACAAGTATCAGACAAGACCTGGGTTTCAGTTGCAGCAAGAATAAAATAAGCTGGCAAGTA
>NW_010566438.1:0-1398 GCF_000687285.1 Phaethon lepturus
TGCGCCGTTGGTGGAGGGAGTGGGGCTTGTGCTGCTGTAAGCACGCTACCGCACGGTAGTGTTCCGTTTTCACCTCCCGTGTCTGGCTGCGAGGTCAACTTCTTCTGCCAGGAAATAAAAATCACCATTAAAATTGCCCTTTTGCAAAAGGAGGCATGTTTTTGCCCATGACCGACGCGGTGCCGCTGCGTGATGCTGCGCTAGCCCTTCGGCGGGGGCCGGTCCCTCGCTTAGACGGCTCCTCTCGACCTGGGCCGGGTCTGAGTCCCAGGCGTTCCCACCCCGTCTCCCTTCAGCACGGGCACCCTTCCGAGCAAAGATGGGAGAAACAATCTGTTGGTGCTCGTGCTCCCTTTATGCAGCTACATGGGAATTAATTTTAAAACATGCCTTATCTTATTTATTACTTCAGTCTCCCTTGGGGTAAGACAAATCATGTTCAAACCAATTACCGCTCACCCAGGAATTGCTCTACCGGTTTCCTCCCATGCGAGTATTGCTGGTTAAATAACAGGCAGACTGAATGCCTGGGATAAGGCGGCAGACTTCCGACGTTAGGTCTGATTTGTACAGAGTGCGTCGCTTACATTAAAATTGTAATTATGCTCATGTTCTCGGGCACAACACTTAATGATAAACTCTTTGGTCTTTTCTCTGCAATCTCCATCCCTTTTCCACTCCTTTGAGCAGTGCAGTACCGCCGAGGCTCTGCTGCTTTTTCAGGCTCTGGTGTCTCTTGGTGTACATGGGGTTTTGTTCTTTTTAATCAGATGTGCTGTTTCAGATCGTGTTATTTCCTGAACCCGTATAACTGACAGAGATGTACTGTCTGTCACCCAAACATCAGGATTCATGATTGTGCTGTGAAATGTTTGCTTTTAGTGCGCTCATAAAAACACGGGACGAGTCAAAGTGGAGCTGTCCTGGGGTTCACCGATCGATAAATCACAGCTTATGGGGCTGGTGGTTTCACTTCTGATCTTCAAGCAATGGGATTTCTTCTCTGGATATATTTTTTTTTTCCTTTCTTTGTAGCATAACATAAAGTATTAAACAAAAACTTTTCATAGATGGAGTGCAGATTTTATTTGTACTGAATCAGTGAGAACTAAACTTCTCTCGCTAAATCCTGTTACTTCAAGAAACGTACTAATCTCCGGGGTAGCGGGATTCGTCACAGTTTATGCCTGCAGTAGATCTGCAGACACCCTCTACTGCTATATTAATGGGAGATGTGATGATGGGTGATGTCGTATGTACTTATTTTTCTTCATTTGCAGTAAACCAGCTGCAGATAAATAAGGACAGGTCAGGTCATTAACTCTTCGGGCTCCGGGAGCGTGCAAGGAGCAGCAGGCTTTGAGCTGAACTGGCTGGGGGCATTGGGTGGGGGTCGGG
>NW_010566438.1:1429-2425 GCF_000687285.1 Phaethon lepturus
GGGGGGTTTTTTCCCCCCCCTGTTCAGGCATAAATGCAGTGGCATTAATCCTGCAGCTCTGGTCCGTGCCGCAGTAGCCGCGTGCTCTGCGCAGGAGCCTCCCTGGGCAGGGATGCGACGCAGCTGATTCGGTTTTGTGTACTAAATGTGGCAGAATTTTGCCGTGATATTAAATACATATCCTAGTGCACCGCAACAGAACAGCGTGCCGGTAAATGTGGGAGTCGTCAGGGTTCGTGGCTTTTTCCCTTGTGTACAGTGTAGCGGTGCCAAACCAACCCATGTCAGCAGAGCCCTGAGCTGAAGGTCTGGAAAAGCGGAGCACGAGGATGAGCGAATAAAAAAGGAGCGTACACACGTGTGTGAATGCGAAGTGGAATAGCAGCGACAGCAATAGGTACGCAGGGGTTTGTGAAGCGCAGAAAAACGTTGTCTTCCTCCGAGAGCACAGCCCAGCTCCTCCGTGGTGTTGTTCGAACTCAGCTGTTATGGCTGGCACTGCTGGGGGCATTTTTGGGGGCAGGACTGTTCCAGAGAGCTTTTAAGATGCTGATAACTTTTCCCAATGAAAATCAAACTGAGGAGTTGAAATCTCCAATATTTTTCAAATATCCAGAGTTTGAAATAATCTTGTTTATAATTTCGTACTGAAGAATATTTTAAACTTTTAGTACTAAATAACTAAAATGTATTTAAGTACCAAAGAAAGGTTTCCATTTAAAAATACCGGAAGTGACAGTAAAACAATTTCCAAATGTTCTCTAAATCGTGACAACTTGGGAGATTCACTGTCCTCCTTCGCAAGGTGCCCTTCTGTCACCGGGGTGGTATCGCAAGAAGGTCTAATTGGAAAACTCTTCTTGCACCCAGGGACCATGTCCCGGGGTCGAAGAGGCTGAATGCTCATCTGCATCCCCACGTCTCGTGGAAGTCGGTGCCCCAGCCCCGTGCCCCCGGAAGGGCGCACGGCGTCCCGGCAGCGTGCACCCCTGAGCC
>NW_010566439.1:0-16505 GCF_000687285.1 Phaethon lepturus
GAGGCGGTGGCGGGCTGAGGCGGAGACTGCAGGCGGGCTGTCCTCGCTCCTCCGCCGGAGGCCGGGCTGTGGGTGTGCCGCGCCGATGGCTGGGCGGCTGTGTGCTCTGCCCTGGGGAGCCCCATGGCGAAAGGGCGCTCTCTGAGGAGCGGTTCCTCTCCGAGGAGCGGCCGCTGGGGCCGTCATATTCCGTCCCCGCACCGCCCAGCCCCCGAAATTCCGTCCCCGCACGGCCCAGCCCCGGGGAGTCCCGGTATGCATAGATGGGAACGTCGGGGCGCGCAGTGGTTCGGCCTCGCCTTCTCCGTCCCCGTTTTACGATGCTCGTCAGTGTTTTCTGAGGGGTGTCTGAGCCACGAGGTGGTAAAAGGAGGGGATCGGGGGTGAAGGGACGGGGCCTGGACAGCAGTAACGAGCGTTGTTGGGAGCTGGAAAGGAGCAGACCCAAAACGTGGGCACTGCCGTATAAACCTTCAACACGTATCCCAGTTCAAGCCTTGTACCCCCTTTTAAAGTACATGGTTTGGGCTAAGAAGCTGGTTAAGGTTTGAAGCTAATACATTTTTCTTGGGAAAGTGTATTTTACATTTGTGTAATTCCCACACAGTGTTAATGGGCCCAGGGTAACAGTCTCACTGTGTTTGTTTTGCTATGGAGAATGCTGTCACGAGTTAAAAAGCTATGACCTAGGCAAGTTTGAGCATTTCTATTTACTGTGGGTGAAATGTGTTTCCCTCCACCCCCTTCCCCTGGAGATGTTGGCATTTACACTGTCAGTGAAATAAAAGACTTACTGTTCAGACTGTTTTTCCCTCCCTCCCTGAGTATGATGGTAAAACAATGGTATTAAGACTTAAAAGGTATAATCTTGTGAATTATAAAGAACTGTAGTGATAAAAGCTTTAGCTTTAAAGGAAATTTTACTATGCTGTACAAGGCTGGAGGTGGTCAGTTACACTAATAGGCCACAGTGTCTGGATGTCTCTTGCAAAGTTTAGATTGATTCTTCTACAATTCTGTCAGGGGCTGGGTTTTTTAGCCTTAGTTTCAGCTTAGAAATGCTTTTGGTAAGAAAAAAATGCTACATCTGATGAGACTCTTAATTGTCTGCTATAGAAAGTGTTCAAGAAGAAAAGGGGGGAGGGACAAAACAAGCAGTTTGAAATAATACTTAATTTTTTGAAGTAATTTTTAACAAACTTAGTTACCTAAATAGTGTTTCCATGTCTCTCAATGACTTGTTTGAAAAGATGTTCTTTCTAAAGATGATGTACATTTATGTTTGATGTCATTCTTTGATGTTATATCTCTAAAGGGGATGCCTGAAACCTGTTTTGTAACATTTGCTGACATTCACAAATCTGTTGTTTGTCAGCTGTTCTTGCCTTTGAAGGACACAAAGTTCATTTGTATCCTGGTCTGTTCTGAAATTGGGTTCCTCAGCTGTTGTCTGGCTGTCAAGAAAGTCTCCTCACTTCTCAAGTTCATGGTGCCATTGCTCTGAGTACACTTGAAGGGAGACTGCAAAAACAGCTAGATAACCAATGGTAGTACCAGATGTGCGTAAGTGAACTAATACTAAGGCAAATCCAGTTGTGTTTTCTGGAGGTAGATACTGTTTTGATTGGTAATTAGGCAACTCATCAAGTCGCTTATCTGACAGAATCTCTTTCTGAGACAAAGGAAATGTACTCTTTAAAATCATTAGATGGTTTATTTGTCAATGCAGCAGTTAGAATCCATTTGCATAGAAGTAAAGATGTATGAAATGGAAGTTACAGCTGAAAAGGCAAAATCAAATTATAAAAATTTAATATTCTGACATATTTGAAGGAAGATAGCGCAAGCTATTCTGTATATTTTGGTTAAAGAATAAAAAAGTTCTTAAAGTGCCTGGAAGCTGTTTTCTATGCAAAAGCTTAAGATGTCTCTGAGCTCCTAACAGGTAGTGTTTTGCTGAAACAAGATGCTTTCTGCATAGAGCCTAGGTCAGTGGTAGCCTGCATCATCACTGATCCCAAGCATTATAGCTGTGATTGATAGATTAAATTTCTTCATGCTGCATTACAGGTCATCTTAAGCTTTCCACTAAACCCCTGTCCTGCCTCAAGCTAGAGCAACAAATACGAATTTGTGGTCCTTCCTGCCAGCAGTCTGACTGATAACAGAAGACATAATGTTCAGGCAGTAATTTTTGCAGGAAATATGTTTTCTGTTTAAGTCAGAGAATAGTTTTAGATGCCCAGCTATGGTTAGAAAATAGGATGTTACATATGAGGAAGATGGAACAATGGCAAGTATGGTACCTTTAATACGATGACTGAAATGGCCACAAAAGAATTAAAATAATTGGAGAACCTGGAAACAAAAGAAGAGGCTGTTCAATTTTGGAACTAAAGAACTAATCTATGTTGGAATTTGCATTTTTTTATATCCTTAAGACACTTGAAGGTGTCCATCCACACTGCGGAACTGGTAGTGAAGACTAGATTCAGATTATGAATAACGAGCATTTGACAGATCTGCCAAGATAGCAGGAAAATATGTTTATGCTTATATATCACCTCAGGAACTGAGAACAATATGTATCAGAGATGTTCCAAGACACAGGAAATAAGCTAATTATACTGAAATACGGATCTTCAAAGAATACAGTGTTTAGAAAAGTATTGTGTAAGGTAATTTGCCCAGTCCCCCATTGAAAGTTAATTTCATTTTGATTATAACCTTTAATATTAACAGTAAGGCTCTTACGGAAAGAGAACTATTTAAAGCATTTTTGGTCTGTTTTCTCATCTCAGTGAACCTTTTTAGAAAGCTTTTCCCTTCTACAAATAAGATGCTTTCCTTTTCTCGTCATCCAGTAATCCTGCCTTCAGCAGTTTGCTTCTGGTCTGACACTGTGAAATGCCATGATGCAGGATGATGAGCATGTATGGCTAGAATGACCAGATCACTTGCGAAAGCCCTCAACATGAGTTTTCTTAACACAGACTTGCAGCTAGAGTGAACAAGTGAAGGCACGTTGATTTTGCAGATGTTTACACTTTCTAACGTGCATCATGCAAAAGCAGAAACTGGAGCATAGTGCTTTATTTATATTGGGGTTTTCATTTATTTAAGTGGTCAAAGGCAGAGGGATGGAGGAGAAGAAGAAATTAATATATCTTTACAGCAGGAGAGAGAGGAATGAAAAGAGAAGGGGAAAAGGGAGTTGAATGCTACCCCTTCCTGACAGAACTGTCGTTCTGCTGACCCTTGTACATGGAGCATGTATCTGCCCTCTGGGAAGCAGTTGGTGCCAGTCCAGTGTCTCAAGACCAACGGGAGCAAAGGAGACAAAGACAGCATCAGCAATTGCCTCTAAGAATTTTACATGGGACTTGGAGTAAAAGTTTCAACAGGGAGAGCCAAGCAGATGGGCCTCATCTTGTTGCTCAGGTGTCTGTGGTCTAGTTTCTAGTGAGACTCATGCACTGGTAGCCATGTCCAGTAGGAAAGTAAATGTGTCCAGCCCTGTTTTCTGGCCCTGAGGGCAACTGGCATGTAATGAGTCATGCTATTGAACCGTGCAAAACAGGGTGGCTGCTGCCAAACTGCCTCTGGTGGTTCCCAGAATCTGGGGTTTGCTTGGTGGGGAGCTAGCCTGCCTGGGGCAAGACTGTGCTAGGACCTCTGGAACAGGGTAACACTGTCAGCGGTTTAGTGCCAATGCCTGGGAATAAGCCATGGCACGTTTCATTCCACAGACATAACACGTGCCTGCCTCCTGTGTCTGTCTTTCTAGCAAAGGCATGAATCCTGCTAAGGCAGTTATCAACATGAATGTTGATAATGAATCCTGCTAAGTCCAGCTATACTGGACTGTCTATTTAAGACTAAATATTTACAAGGGTTTTTTTGGGTTTTTTTCTTTAAATTAACCTCCCCCCCAGATTATGGACCTGATTAGTTTTGCAAGTAGTTAACCTAGAAGTAAGGAAACACAGATAAAGGAGAGTGGGGTGTTAGTTATTCAGAAGAGTGTATCCTAGATCACAAGCAAGAACAGCAGTTGCTCAAAACTACCTCATTGTTTTCTACAAAGGACTATTTTAATATTTCTAATTGCACCAAGCCCCCAAAAGTTACCATCCCATCTATATGTGCTTTCCCCTTAACACTGTTTTTTCATAACAACAAGAAAACCCCATCAAAGAACAGTTCAGATATGAGTCCTGTACGTAATCCAATAGTGTTAGACTAAAGGTTTAAACAATGCCTGGTTTGCTTTTCAGCAGAGGGTTTCTCTCAGTGCTACTAGGGAAGAAAATTGCTTTGAAATTGCTGAAGTAAGCAGTTAGTCCCTCCTGGTTCTCTGCTTGTCCTGCGCTTCTCTCGATAGGCTTGTATTGCTTATATCTCCTGCAAGGAATGTGCACAGTTAGTCGCTGAAAGACATTTAAATGAAAGTCTACATTTAGCATGTGACCAGTGAATAAGAGAATGAATCACGTATTCATAACATATATTCTCCCTCCCCTTTCCCTCTTCAATCCCATCTAATGGTTAACAGCCATAGGTGGTGACTAAAGCCTGGTTAATGAGAAGGCTCCGTTGCTTACTGGAGTACTGTTGCTCTGTGGAGGTGTTTCTTTCTCACTGCTGACTGTGAAGGGTGAGCATATTCTTGACTTCAGGAGTCTTGGTGCAGTCTTAAAGTTTCATGAGAAACATCCAAGCTAATAATGCAGTAACATGTGCTTCTGTTACCTATTTTATGCATGCCCAGGACCTTTTTCCCCAAGACTTTATTTGTCAATTATTTAATGAAGAATTTTGATGATTAATTCTTGATCTGTCAATCATTTGCAAACACTTCTTGTAAGAGTTTTAGAGCTAAATTAACTTCTGTTTGTTAGGTTTTACTGCACATATAAATCACATCATGAAGTTTGAGTTTGCTTACTGCTTATGCGCAGTTTCCAGGCCTTCTAGTATTACTATTGTGCTTGTGAGCACAGAATGTAATTTTCTATGAAAGTCTTTAACATTTGCGTATTTTCTGATGGTTTTGTGGCTTAAGCCAGTAATCTCATTTTCTTGAATAGTTGCCAGAATATTTGTGAACAACAATAAAAAGAAACAAAAATATAGCTGATGCAAATTTAAGTTGTTGGTTTTGTTAATTTAAACTAATATTTTTGACGGTTCCTTGAACTGTTTTTAATCCTAGAAACTAGCAACTTACTTGTAAAGGACAAAAGCCCCAATGGCGGCAAACACTGCCAACAAACCAAGGAAGATGAAGACACCTTCTGTTGTTCCTGGTGATGATCCTAGAGTTCAGAAAGTAGTTTGATTAAAGGTTAGCTTTGTTTTCACATTGAGATAAATTTCTAAAGAAAACGTCATTTTTAGTTGATTGCTGTACAGATTGAAGTACACTTAATACTTCTAAAATGCTAAGCATTGGAGGTCAATGACTTTGGCTGGAGGTGGAGCTTTCATGTCCTAATGGGTTTAATTCTCAGTTCCACCAGAACATGAGTTGGGCTTTGCCAGTTTTCTTAGAGCAGCCATGCTCCTGAGACACATGGGTGCCCTTCTGGCATGGAAGGGAACAGAAGGTCTTGCTGGCACCCCACGAGGTGAGGCTAATTTTGTCCTTGCCAATTGCTATGCCAGGGAAACGTTTACAGTGAGAGTATGAGAGATGCGGTCTCTTTATAAGCTCTAATGTTAGAACGAGCTTCAGCTTTCTCTTAGGGATGATGGCACAGGGGGAAGAGGATAAAAAAGGAGTTTCTTAAATGTTATTGTTTGTTGCAGTCCCATATGCTAAAATGGCAGAGTGGGGCTGAGAGCTTGATGAACTTAGGCTTGTTTGCCTTATCCAAGAGCTGAGGGCTCTGCTTTTTTTATGTACTCATTCTGGGAACTTAACTTTTGGCTCTGCCTGTCATTGAACTATACCTTCTGGTTTGCCATCAACCATTTCCCTCACATCTACTCCTAATTCCATTGTATCTGCTGGAAGAAGCCAAATCATTGTAAGTATTTTTAAATTTGTGTTAAATATCTTAATTTTCCACTCCACAGGCTTTATTGAGTTATAAACTTTATTGAGTTTACCGACTGTGAGACACATTCTTGGTTCTCATATTAACAAGTGTTTATACAATGAAGTAACGTAGAGGTGTGTGTTGGCTTACCTTTCCAGTTATTAGTTTATAACGGCTGTCTATGAAAATCAAGATATCAAATCAGGGTTTACCTGTACGTTTTCTTGGTACATGTGCCTCATATATTTCTCAGTTTGTTGATACAATTTTTTTTGAAGGCTTGACCTCATTCCTACTTTACACAGTATTTTTGCTGAGACTGGAAGGATTTACTGTATTTTATTAATAAGTTCCTTGGACTAGTTTGCAAAGCAACACAGACCTACATGGATAGGTCTCAATCATAGGACTGCAACCCATTCAACAGCAATTTAAGCAAGTTAAGAGCGGATGTTTTGTGCAATGTCTACATAACCCAGGCACAGTCCTGCCAAATTTCAAGGGCCAGATGTTTAGGCACCGAATACTCAGGCACCAAATTACGGGTTTTTCAGAAATTCATAAATACTTTCCTTCTCTTGAAATGAGTGGAAAATTGTGGCACATGAGAAATGTTTGCAAACGTTAGATGGGCTTCTCCAGAAGGTGACTCAAAGCAGCAACCTCTCTTAGATCCTAATTCTGCTTTGATTATAGTGGAAGCCCCAAAGTACAATTTATCTTTGCCCTCTGGAGGAAACCTAGGAAGACCAGCTTTGTTGGGCTAAAGTTAGCCTCTGTGAATACAGTTTTGAAAAATCCTATTGCATGCTTATTTTCATCTTTAGGAGTCAGAATGCACTTACAGGTCAGGCATTGTGCCTTAGTCATCATGAACTGATTTTGGTACAGCTAAATTTATACCTAGATTAAATAAAACCAGCCAAAAATACTGTGTACCAAAATACAATGACCGCAAAGGGTCAGTTTCTTGTCTGATAGTAATTAAAGAGTTCAGAAGAGTCACTAGGGCATTGTAGTGGGAGGTCAGGAGGGCAATGGAGTGGGAGCAGAGAGACAGCATGGTCATTTAGACTTCTGACTGAGGCTGAGATTAATACCTGGTTCTGTCAAAGACTGCTTGGATAACCGTGAGCAAGACACATTGATACTCATCCAACCAAATGTAAACCTCCTGTTCTGAAATAGTCACCCTGGGCAGACTGTGTAGTCAATGAATGTTACACGGATCTTTCCAGAACCTGATTCAGCTTATCCTCATGTAGAAGTAGAAACCTGGTCAAGGTCAATGGGCTACAAAGAGGGCCCGGGGCAGCCAGCTCAGCTGCAGACTTTGATTCTGTCTCAAGAGAGCTGAATTCCTCTCTGTTTCTCCTATTTCTCCATGTGTGGAGTAGGCTGGCTGGCATGTCCCCCACCTGCCTTTCTGCCCAACAGAGTTATTCTGTGGAAAAATACATTATGGCTTAAGAACTGTTCACATTCTGTGATACTGAAAGGTTTGTATAATTACTCTACTCATTGGATCGTAAACATAAATCAAACCAGGTTCTAACATCTAAAATTCCCGTAGGTAAAGAATCATCTCTTTATCTTTGCATGGACTCTCACACAAGCTGGTGCAGTCTCAGCTGAGGCCTCCAGGCATAATAAAAACCCCATATAAATTCCTGTACTCTTCCCCCCTGCAGGGAAATGACCACAGGGAGAAGCTATTCACAGACGAACCACATCTGCTCTGTGTGGACTCACCTCCATTTACGGAAATCAGCGCGCTGGCAAGGGCTTGACTTGTGTCGTCCCCCAAGGTGATGTTTATGCAGTATGTTCCAGGTTCCTCAAAAGCTCTCCTGATGGTGAGTAAGCATTCATCAGTGACGATGATGGGGTCGCATACCACACTCTTGGACACCTGGCACGTGGGGTCAGAAACTACTGTGCAGACATCTGTTGGGAGACTGGGATGGGAAGAGAGAACACATTGCATCTATGGAGTCCTGTTAGCCCAGTTCATAGTCGCATTGCACTGATGCCCCAGTTTTATGCTGGTGCCTATTTACTGAAATCAGTGGCACTATAGTGATTTAAGAGTGTTTTATTAATGCACTATATATATATTATACATACCTATACATTTTATATATATGTACATGTGGATTTTGTATAAAATGCATATATGCAATCTATAAAATTATCTGCTTGTTTTACATGTCATTATCCCTCAGTGATCCATATTGGGACTAGCACATGTTTAATATCTTCATCAATGACATAGACAGTGGGATTGAGTGCACCCTCAGCAAGTTTCCAGATGACACCATCCTAATGGTGCAGTTGACACACCTGAGGAACAGGATGCCATCCAGAGGCACCTGGACAAGCTTGAGGAATGGGCCCATGTAAACCTCATGAGGTTCAACAAGGCCAAGTGCAGGGTCCTGCACCTGGGTTGGGGCAACCCCCGGTATCAATACAGGTTGGGGGGGACGAAGGGATTGAGAGCAGTCCTGCCAAGAAGGACTTGGGGGTCCTGGTGGATGAAAAGCTGGACATGAGCCGGCAATGTGCGCTTGCAGCCCAGAAGGCCAACTGTGTCCTGGGCTGCATCCAAAGCAGCATGGCCGGTAGGCCAAGTGAGGGGATTCTGCCCCTCTACTCCGCTCTCAGATCTCACCAGATCCCACCTGGAGTACTGGCATCCAGCTCTGGAGCCCTCAGCGCAGGAAAGACATGGGCCTGTTGGAGAGGGTCCAGAGGAGTGCCACCAAAATGATCAGAGTGATGGAACACCTCTCCTATGAGGACAGGCTGAGGGAGTTGGGGTTGTTCAGCCTGGAGAGGAGAAGGCTCCAGGGAGACCTTATTGCAGCCTTCCAGTATTAAAAGGGGTCTTACAAGAAAGATGGGGACAGACTTTTTAGCAGGGCCTGTTGCAATAGGACAAGGGGTAATGGTTTTAAACTAAAAGAGGGCAGATTTAGACTAGACATAAGGAAGAAACTTTTGACAATGAGGGTGGTGAGACACTGGCACAGGTTGCCCAGAGAGGTGGTAGATGCGCCATCTTTGGAAGCATTCGAGGTCAGGTTGGATGGGGCTCTGAGCAACCTGGTCTAGTTGAAGATGTCCCTGCTCACTGCAGGGGGGTTCAACTAGGTGACCTTTGAAGGTCCCTTCCAACCTGAACCATTCTATGGTTCTATGATTTAACATTATATGGTGATCACAGAATTACCTGCCTCAAATCAGCTTATAAAGTCCATTACCTTTAATACACATCATAAGAAAGGAATACAGGTTCTTATATGTAGTATCATGTGCTGGAAAAGGAAACACTAACTTAAGAGAGGTTAATTGTTTTCCAGTTGCATTACCAAGACAATTCTTGTACTTCTCAGTCCTCTCGACTCTAATCCCGTTCTAGGAGCTAGGAATATTAGTGCAATGTTTTCCTATCCAAGAAATTGCTTAGACTCATCCATCTATGCTAAGTGTCAAAAAATCATGGCCAAAAAGAAAAGGTTTCCTTCCAGTTTCAGTAGACTGCTTCCCATTTTACAGTAAATGCTGGAATCTTGTCTTGGCAAGGAAAATACACAATTGTTTCTCCCTACTATCTAGTTCTCTTATTTTTACTGAGGCTTGACATTTGTTTTGAACCCTAAGAGCCTGGCAGCAACTTCTGTTGCCATAGTTTACAGATGAGACTTGCATTATCTTTAGTTCCAGTCAAGAAATAGAAACACTGCAGTTCCCAATTTTAGTTCATGCAGCTGTATCTAAGTGCAGACAGTGTTCCAGCAGCTAATTATTTTTAAAGAGGGAAGGCTGACAGTTTCATTCACACACTTACCTCCCTTGGCAGGTAACAACAAAGTCAACCAGTGAGTTTTCAGCTTGACTTTCGGTCATCTGGATGGTTGTCATCTGAATAATATTTACCTCAAGGATTCCCTCTGGGAGAGGAAACAGATGTCAGTGGTAGGACACATGACAAGCTCTGAAGTCTGTGTGTACAGAACCTCAAGTGTTTGGCTGGTGCTCAGTTCAGGTCTTGTTTTCCATAACCTTCTCCCTCCCTTAGCACTCCTCTTGAAGGGTTTGAAAGCTGAGAAATTTTCCAGTGCTTTCCCTGTGAGGCTGCTCCTTTATGCTCTGGTTTAGTTTTCCATTATTATTATTTACTTATTTATTTTACTAAATCACTTCCCTGTCCCACTACCCATGACTTCTGTGCATGCCAAGGTCAATTCAACCTTATGTGAGCCCCCCAGGCCAGTATGCTTCAGGTGTGGCAGGTTCAGAAGCTGATGATTATAGAAAGTAGTGATACAGTGCACATACCCAGCAGCCATTTTCCAGCCCAAGTGCCTGGAAACACCACATGTAGGTTGGGGGCAGCCATCAGCAGGCATCCAGACCAAGCCCCCGCCTCACCTGTCTGAAACCAAGGGGCCATAACCTCTGCTGCTAGGTCCTGGCTGAACATATAAAGAAACCAAAGTCAGCCACTTAGCTGACTCTATATTAATCTTTAAAAATGTCAGCTAGGTCCAAGAGAAGGATCCTATTGTGGGTCTTACATATTTTATAAAAGGAAGCCTAAATAAACATTATCGTACATTGTTGTACATTATTAATCCTATTCCTCTCTTCAGGTGTTGGCCCACGTCCTCACCTACAACAGAGATACCAGTTCTGTAGTATCCATTTCTGTAAATATGGCAACCTCCATCAGGATTATCTTCCATTGACTCGGCAGTGGTAAAAGAGTCTAAATCAGAAGATGCTCCGGTCATTACTGTTGAGGGAGAAAGAATAGATACGCAGCTTTAGAACAAGTCCTGCTTAGAGGTATTCTGAACATGGCTGTAGGTTTCAACTGTATTCATTCCATAGGTCATTAGTGGCTTTGGTGTGCAGCTGTGCAGTCAAGCATGTATCTGTTTGGGATCATGGTAATGAGCCTTAAAGAAAACACATATGCCCAGCTATAGAACCCTGGCGTGGCCTGGGTAGCCTCACTCTAAAAGCTACCTTGCTAGTCACCCATCTCTGTGAAATAAAAGTGAGACTGCAAGGTTTCATATAATTAAACACTTCTTTAAAATTCCCAAATCAATTATAGAAGAAATTCCAAGGCCAATAAAAGGTTTAAAATGCTCTCTTTAAAAGCAGGTCTTTTCCCACTGCTCTGCATTATAGCGAGTGGAAAAATGAAGAGGGGAAGTGGTGAAAATAACATCTTTCATTTTTCATTCTCACTCCACATTTTTGTTAAAAGCACATATTAAAATTCTGAAATTTGAAAAATATAGCCACATTTACATTTAATAGTAATACTATTTTAAGTACCCAGGCTGAAACTACAGGCCTTTTGCAAACCTTAAAACCCTCTGTGATGATAAACCAATGCTGAATATAATGAAAGTTATTCTGAAATATGATAGTGCATTAAATTTAAAGTGGAAAAGCCATTCTGGGTTAATGCCATGTGGAAATCCCATATTTTGGAACATAAGTAAGTTTCTTCTAGTTCAATCCAATCTCATTTAATTTTGGGTGGAAGTTAGTGCAAACCAGAAAGGAACTGGCTATAAAAGTGTTCTGAAATACCTCTTTCTCACTTAAAATTTACATCTTACCTCAGAAGATGACCCTGAGTAGACAAGGCTACCACTTGACCTGGTGTGGTAGAGGGTATAAAAACAAATGTATATGTACTGCATGTTCTACCTGAAGACCTCCGTATGCTGTCACTGTGGTGGTAGAACTGGATGTGTAATGTGTTAAATGTGTAAGTGATGCCTACCATAGAATCATAGAAGAGTTTACGCTTATTGATTCTGTCTCTAAACCAATTTATAGAGGGTTTGCAGAGCCTTGCAGCTCTTTCATTGATGATAGTAAAACTTCTAAAGATGGAACTTAAAATGTCAGAATTTAGAGTTTTAGCCTAGCTCCTAATATCACTGGCTGTTCAATAAACTCTTACCTGCTGAGGTGGGCAGTGGTGCAGTGGGTGTAACTGGCCTGCAAGGTACAGGTATAATGGCTTGGACAGTTAAATTCAGAGTGAAGTTTCCTTGCAGAGTATAGGTGTGAGAGGTAGAGGAACTGCTGGCTACAAATAAGCCACTTCCATCTCCAAAGTTCCACTTGTAGGAGATGGCAGAATTATTAAGATAGTAGCTGGGATCATGGATCTTCACATCAAACGTGATCGGTGAGTCTTTGATAAAAATGGAGTCTGAGATATTGCGATCATGTTTTTGGAACATACTCACAGATATTGGAATTTTGTCTGGAGGGGGGAAAAAAAAGAAGTAAATAAATAAAGCATGCATACATAGCTGCAAACAACAAACAGCTCCAAAGTCTCTGAACAGCAACAGTCAGAATGTGAGACATTAATATCTTAATATCATCTATTATTATATTATTAGTATCTATTAATATCATTAAGTAGGTTTCCACTTCAATTCAATTTACTGGTCTGAGGAGTGAATGTCAGTAGGAAACAGTTACCCAGAAAAGTATGAGAACAAAGGAGGGATCACAGGCATCTGTGGAAGTTTGCATTTCCTCTCGTAAATCATTTTTCATTACAAAGTAGAGGTGTCACAACTGAGCTAGATACAAAGGTAAATTACACTATTCAAGACAATTTACCAGAGACTCCACATTCATATTAAAAGCCTTTCTCAGGCCAGTGTCTTCTTTTCGTGCTAGATGATGCTTGTGCTGAATTCTTTCAATACCTAAGCAACCAACCACACCAGTATTTTATTACAGTTTATTCCAGAATGCTCACCTGTTACAACATAAATGGCACTTGCTCTTGCGATTGGAACGTATGCCGAGTGCCCTCTCCTGTAAACGGATACCGCCATTGTGTGTTTGCCAAGAGTGATATTTGCTGTGTTGACTGAAAACATTGCTGAAGATCGCCCAGTTGTTTGGTAGTACTGACCTGAAACAGAACATGAACTTATGTTTTCCTCTTCAACCTAGCTACAAGTTGTTTTAAGAGAAGAAATATCTCTGAATTTTTGATTGTCTAAATCAAAATGAATAGTTTAGAATTGTCTTTCAGTTATCTGGCAGGTGCTTTTGGAGGACTGACTACTTTTACAAAGTTTCTGTGGTTTTTTGAAGGTGTCAGAAAACTGTCCCAAATTTCACTAATCTAAGAAAAATTTGCCAAGGCACCTACATCTTTCCAAAGCAATTACATTACATTAAGTCATTAGGATTATGTAGTAGATGGTGTTGCCTCTTAGGCATTTTAAGTGATCTTGTGTTTGTACGCTTTCAATGTAGAAGATATACCTCTTGCTTCATACCCTACAGCCCTTTGTATACATTTGCTTATTTGTCTTTGTAACAGCTGATTGAGGTAGGTAAATAGTATCACCTCTGTGTAAAATGTGGGACATGATTATTACTCGTGCTGATACTGATGGTAATTCCGATTTAACCAAGTTAACTTAGGACACTAAGATTTAGTACGTAGCCAATGTCAGCAATAGCCCAACCGTTACATACTCAGGAGCTAGAAACACTGAAAACCAGCATCTGTGACCACATCAGTACCGCAGTCAGTGGCAGTTTTCACCTCTCCAGAGGCAAGAAATGCTGCACCATCAAACTGACCTGAAGATACACAGCGCTGTGGTTTCTCTTAAATTTAAGAATCTGGAGTGGCAGTGAGCAGTCAACAAACCATCTGACTGACCTGCTTGGACCCTCTGTTTTCCTCGCAAAGGAACTTGAGTACTACTGAAAGGAAATTAATTTTTTCCAGGGGTAGTTAAAGAGAATCTCCTGGTAATCCATGATTTCCAGACCGAGCAGCTGACGGCCTCTCTGGAAAGCAGGGAATGGATTCAGAATATCCACTCAAGAGCATGGAATCCTTTTCAAAGGACTTTTAATAAAACATACTCGAGAAATGAGCTAGTGTAGAGAGTGAATATGAGCTCTGCAGCCTCAGCCAAACCAAGGGATGTGTTGCAGTACTAACCAAATGTGTGAAACACGTAGACAAAGTTCCTTCTCCTCCAGCCAGGATAATGAGGGAAAGGTCTCCCATCTGGGAATACATTATGGCTGTAGTTGCTTGTGCAGTTTTCCCAACCACAGCTGTCGATCCATTCAGTCCAGTTGTAGACATAGACTTGCTGATCCTGGGAAGCTGGAGGATCTAAGTGTAGAAATAGGAGATGTTCCCAGTCAACTGAGAAATGTGCAGAAAGTCAGGAAACAGGAGGCAGACACCCCAGGTTACAGCAGTTATTGCACTTAACAGGCTAAGGGTGTATTTTTAGATTGGCATTGTGCTTTCTTTGTTTTTTAATGTAAACACAAATTGTTCTGGCTTGGCATTATTTTATTTATCAGCATCTGTGACCACATCGGTACCACACAGTCAGTGGCAGTTTTCACCTCCCCAGAGTGCTGCACTGTCAAACTGATCTGAAGATATACAGCATGATGGTTGCTCTTAAATTTAAGAATCTGAAGTGGCAGTGAGCAGTCAACAAATCATCTGACTGACCTGCTTGGACCCAGCTTAAAAAAATTTTACTCTCTCATGGGCCAGACACAATTTAAAATTGCTTGTCCAAAACTTGCTGTTGACCACACAGGGTGCTACTGTTTCACTGGAGTTAGTGGGGCTACCTGAACCTTTGGCAAGCAGAATCTAAAATTTTAAGTAGAAATAGCAGCTGTGGAAGCACTGTGAGGAGGTGACTGTTTTTTTCAGAAAAGTTTTCTATGGCACTTTTAAATAACTTAGACATGAATTTCAGTTCCTGTTGAATAATAAAAAGAGAGTTTCTTTCCTCAAACAGCATAACAGGTATTAAGTAGAGAATGGATATCATCAGTTAAGAAAACATTAGACAGTCAAAAAGTAGAACTCAGGCTGACAAAAAATTTGCTGATATGCCTTGAAATGAAAATTGATCACTAAAAAAAATTGTTGAACATTTATGAATTCAGAGGAGGAAAGGTACAATAGCCTGTTTCACTCTCGGTTGTGCCGCTTCAAACATTGGAGTGATGATGGGGTTTTTGCTCCGTGTAACAGTAAACAAGATGAAAAAAGATGATTCTCTGATGAAAAGATTCTTGATTTTTAAATTATTTATTTTCTTGTTTGTTTTTAATTCTTAAAATGTGGGAGTATGAGATTTACTCTTTCTTGGGGGTTTTTCAAGATAGGTTCTACAATTTCTAATTGAAAAAAATCTCAATTTTATAAATTGTCAGCTTTAGAAATTTGGAAGAAAACAGTGTGACTGTGCAACCTTGTGACTGAAATGAAAAGCAGTAACAATTTTGTTAGGAAGCCAAATTAACATCACTGTTTTGAGAAGACAATTTTGTAGTGAACGAAAATCTTAAATTACCTGGTCACTATATATAGTGGGTGCAGAACAGTAAAAATACCACAGTGATCTTCTGAGGAAAGAAACTGGTGTGGCACAGGTTAGACACAAGTGTAGTTATCAGTTAAAAGCAACATGGCTGTTGCTCCTCTGCTGTTTTAAAAAATTAATGACATTTTCACACCAGCACCATAGTCAGATGTGTGTATGGCAGATTGCCATTACCTACCCTGAGTACAGTTTCTCTCGTATATTATGTTGCCATCATTATCTTCTTTCTGGCACTTGGGAAACTGGAGAGTCACAACAAAGGTCACATTGGATCCTA
This sequence comes from Phaethon lepturus, assembly GCF_000687285.1. NCBI lineage: Eukaryota > Metazoa > Chordata > Aves > Phaethontiformes > Phaethontidae > Phaethon > Phaethon lepturus. Next base: position 15,771 of record NW_010566439.1, read on the forward strand.
CCAGTGCTGGGCTATCAGTATCCAATTTGGCTGTCACTCTTCCACCTGCAGAAAAGAAAATTGGTCTTCACTGCAGTAAAGGATGCATCAGAGCAGCAGCTACCTTCAACTCTGCACTATTTACATTAGAATTGCTTTATTGATTCCTCTGTTTCCAAGGGGTTTTGTGCTCCTAAGTCATAGAGTCATAGACTAGTTAGGGTTGGAAGGGACCTTTAAAGGTCACCTAGTCGAGCCCCCCTGCAATGAGCAGGGACATCTTCAATTAGAGCAGGTTGCTCAGAGCCCTGTCCAGTCCGACCTTGAATGTTTCCAGGGATGGGGCATCTACCACCTCTCTGGGCAACCTGTGCCAGTGTTTCACCACATTCATTGCCTTTCTTCCTCAGATCTAGTCTAAGTCTGCCCTTTTTTCATTTAAAGCCATTGCCCCTTGTCCTATTGCAACAGGCCCTGCTAAAAAGTCTGTCCCCATCTTTCTTATCAGCCCCCTTTAAGTACTGGAAAGCTGCAATAAGGTCTCCCTGGAGCCTTCTCCTCTCCAGGCTGAACAACCCCAACTCTCTCAGCCTTTCTTCATAGGAGAGATGTTCCATCCCTCTGATCATTTTTGTAGCCCTCCTCTGGATCCTCTCCAACAGGCCCATGTCTTTCCTGCGCTGAGGGCTCCAGAGCTGGACACAGTACTCCAGGTGGGGTCTAAACAGAGCGGAGTAGAGGGGCAGATTCACCTCC
>NW_010566440.1:0-3253 GCF_000687285.1 Phaethon lepturus
GCCTGAGGGTCGTGGCCCCGGCCACCGCCCTCTCCCCGCCCCGCCGCTCTGGGGAAGCCTCGGCCAGCAAAGGCTGCTTGTCCTGGGGCGAGGCGAGCGGGAGTCGCTTGCTATGCTGCCTCAGGGGTCCTAAGGCTGGCTAGCGCCTAGGTAACTAGGATACCCCTTGACTTCGGCGCCACGCCGCGCCCGTCTGGATCAGCTTGTCTGTGACTGCCGCGACTTGCAGTCCTGTTTCGGGGCCGAGATTACCGTGCGGAAACGTTACCCCATGACCGAGTGGTACCTGGTTGTGTGACCTGCTCTTCACTCCGTATTGAGTCTTCCTAGGTGCTGATGGGTGCGGAGGAGGGCTAGCAGTTATGCTAACACCTTACATCCTAAGTGTTTGAAGCAGGAAACAAAATGTCAAAGCCTTCAAACCTTGCTGTTGTTGATTGCCTGCTGTGGGTTAGACAAAGTGAAATTTACTTTGCAGTGGATATTGTACTTAAAAGTTGAGGCATTTTATGTACAATATCTATTTATCTATTTTATATCTGTTTTATGCACATAATATCTATTCCATTTTTAAGTGGTATTTTTTGTCCTGGTACACAGGAAGTGGGAATCTGGCCATTTTCAGCTTGATCCCAGGCTATAAAGACTCATGCTTTTAACTTTGGAACTAGATGTTTCTGCTTCTGGCCAAAATAGTGTCTGCCATACTTGCTATATCGAATATTGATCTGCTGGACGGGTGGTGTGTGTCACAGTGATACTCAGTTGCAATAGTGCCCCAGACTGCGTCCCATCTTGAGAATTCAGAAAGCTAAAGGCTGTATCCCAAAGTGAACAGTTTCTTTGGATGCGTCCTAAATTGGGTTTGCAGACAGTGCAGAGATCCCAAACTAGTTTAGGTATAGTTTAGCTCTATACTGTTGTCCTGGTTTCAGCCAGGATAGAGTTGGTTTTCTTCACAGAAGCTAGTGTGAGACTGTGCTTTGGATTTGGGATGAGAAACTGTTGATAAGGTGCTGATGTTTTGGGTTGTTGCTAAGTAGTCAAGGACAGTCCAGCTTCTCATGCTGGCCTGCTAGCAAGGAGGCTGGGGGTGCACGGGAAGCTGGGAGGGGACACAGCCGGGACAGCTGACCCAGACTGGCCAAAGAGATATTCCCTACCATACGACATCATGCCCAGTACATAAACTGGAGTTAGCTTGGGGGGGGCAGGAATCGCTGCTTGGGGATGGGCTATCTCCAGGTGGTGAGCAATTGCTGTATTGGGAATCACTTGTTCTTGTACATTCCTTTGTCAATATTATTATTGTTGTTATCATTGTTGTTTCCTTCTCTCTTGCTGTCCTATTAAACTGTTTTTATCTCAACCCACGAGTTTTTTTTCTCAATGCTCTCCCTCGTCCCACTGGGAGTGAGCAAGCGGCTGCATGGTGCTTAGTTGCCAGCTGGGGCTAAACCACGACAACTGTTTAATTTATTCTGCTGTTTCTTAGAGTAATTAGAGTAATTACTTAATTAGAGTAAAACAGAGTAAATTAACTTGTGTCACATGCTGCACTGCTGAGTCTAGTCTACTTCCAATATATAAACTGTTTGTGTACCTCCAAACTATGCAGCAGCCTAAGATGTAGACATACCTGCTTTTGATGTACCTAGGAGTAAGATGTTCACAACATAAAAATCCCAAGACTTTGCAGAAACACATTTTTTAGGAAAGTTCTCACAGTCACAAGCAGCTCTAGCAGTACCTCATCCTCTGATCCCTGATCCATCTTTGACTTTTTCCAAAGTTGTATACACAGATTAGGGAGTTATCGAGTAGAAATGATCAGCGACAGACAGGCTATGTCAGAGCACACTGCATGTACTCAGAAATTAAGGAAGATTTAATACTTTCTGCCTTTGACTGGTCTGGGATGCCATTATAACCTCCTAATGCTCCTTCGCTTTTTTCAGTTTTGTTCCTTCCAGATAGAGCAAATCCAGTTTCTATCCCAGTTCCCTTGAAGCTTCAGCTCTGGTAAGGCAAAATAGCTTCCCATGAACACGGAATGTGTAACGCATACGCAGACCTGCTCATCTAATCAACATAATAGCACAGAAAGTGCAGCAGAAAGAATCTCCAATTCAGGGAAGTATATATTTGCTACTATACAAATTTTCTCAACAAGAATTCTCCCAGATTTGAATGCAATTAGCTATTTCCTAACTACTGAAGTTGTTTTCTTCACAGTCTTTCAACTGTTTAACGTGATTAAGTTTTATCAGTTGCGTGCAATTTTACAGAGAAATCTTCTGCTGTTAATTTGCCACTTAAAAGTTTTTATCAGATTTAGACCAAAGGGAAGTTTTTTAATTATAATTCAGACCATGTTGATAAAATAATATGAACTCATAGCTCTACCACAGCAGGTCATTAGGTGTGTTCCAGAGCTGTCGTATAAGTTGCAGCAAGGATTCTGGAAGAACTACAGTGCTCAGAGTTGCAGTGGACGGGGGGCTACAAGACAGGAAAAAAGTAAAACTTACCTGGTTCCAAAGCATATCAGTGATAAAAATGAGCATTTTCTTTTCTTGTCTTTTCCTGAGTATCCTGGTTTCAGCTGGGCTAGAGTTAATTTTCTTCACAGAAGCTAGTGTGAGACTGTGTTTTGGATTTGGGATGAGAAACTGTTGATAACATGCTGATGTTTTCAGTTGTTGCTAAGCAGTCAAGGACTGTCCGGCTTTTCATGCTGGCCTGTCAGTGAGAAGGCTGGGGGTGCACGGGAAGCTGGGAGGGGACACAGCCAGGACAGCTGACCCAGGCTGGCCAAAGAGATATTCCATACCATATGACATCATGCTCAATATATAAAGCTGGGGTGAAGAAGAAGGAAGGTGTGGAAGGACATTCGGAGTTATGGCGTCTGTCTTCCCAAGAAACCATTACGCATGATGGAGCCCTGCTTCCCTGGAGATGGCTGAGCACCTGCCTGCTGGTGGGAAGTAGTGAATGAATTGCTTGTTTCCCTCTGCTTGACGTGCGGAATCAAACTTCACAACTCAAAAGAGTTATAAAGCAGGTATGTTTATTACGGCGCCGGGTGCTCCTCCTAACTTGCACACCGTTTTGGCAAGCAGGCAAATATTTATTACACAAAGCATACATATTCATATGATGACATAACATAAAACATACATATGCATAAGTGAGGCGGAGTAGTTCAAAAGGCTCGCGTTAGCAGTTTATGTTATCAGTGCGCAGGCTC
>NW_010566441.1:0-10216 GCF_000687285.1 Phaethon lepturus
TGCTGGCGGCTGTGCAGCCTCTGCGCGGGGTCCCAGCTGTGCTGCAGCTGGACCAGCCCTGCCAGGCCAACGCAACCCTTCAGGAGCGCCCTTGGCCCTTGCTCCTGGTGGCGCCCAGCTCTTCTCGCGCACCTTCATGCACCACCAAGGCAAGGGGACAAGCTGTGCCACCCACCCCCTTTCTCTCCAGCCACCATCGGGTGGCCATGCCAGGGGTGTCCTGGGGGGGGACCTGCTCCAGCCTCCCCTCCCGCTCGGGGCAGGGATGCAGCAGAGCCGCACTGCCGAGCACAAACCCTGTTAAAAGCTCCATGGTGCCGAGCAGCAGCTCTGAGCCTCCCAAAGGATGTAAGGCTGCTTAGGGCACCCTAAGCTCTTCATGCAGATGAACACTTGAGGCCAAAGAGGTCTTAAAAGCTTAAGGCAGGTAAGTGTTTAAACTGCTGTAAGCCCTCACAGTGTCGGATGCAGCAGAGCCGCACTGCCGAGCACAAACCCTGTTAAAAGCTCCATGGTGCCGAGCAGCAGCTCTGAGCCTCCCAAAGGATGTAAGGCTGCTTAGGGCACCCTAAGCTCTTCATGCAGATGAACACTTGAGGCCAAAGAGGTCTTAAAAGCTTAAGGCAGGTAAGTGTTTAAACTGCTGTAAGCCCTCACAGTGTCACAGCTGGGCCAGAGGGAAGCCCCTGGCACTAAGCCGTCCCAGCAGGGCAGCCCTCCAGGGCCATCAGGCCCGCCACGTCCTCAGCCACTCCTGGGGCTGTTCCCCTGGCCCCCAGCCCATCCCTCCATCCTCACCATCCTCCCCAGACCACATCTGCACAGCAAAGGGTCAGGCTGCCACAGCACCCTATTTATTTTCTGTCTAGACACTGGTGGATTTGATATGCAGCCCCTCAAACCCTAGCAGCGGCTTCTGCTCCCTCTCATCAAGACAGCAATAAAACAAATACTTTTTTTTGTGGGCAGTTATACACTTAATTCAAGCTCTGCCCACTGAAAAGCCTGAATGAAATTGCACAGAGCGCAGTTGGTGCCCCAGGAGTGTTTTCATGAATAAATATGGAGGTTTCAGTGGGATCTTTAATACACACTAAATTGGAGTCTGTCACAAACGTGTCCTCTTGCTAAGGGGCAGCAGAATATCTCTCATTCACAACAGTGGAACAATCCACACGGATTTTCCTCAAGTGGTTTCTCAGTGTCACTAATGACTTGTCCCTTCTGGTTGCAGAGAAGAGTATTTGCAGTAACAGGATACCGCAAATTACTGCGCTTACTTCCAAGACGCTGAAGCTGCCCTTAAGCTTAATAGAGCGAGTTATTGCAGGTATCTGCTCTTCTTTTCTCTGAGGTACCATGAGAAAAACCTTGCTGCCTGTCTCCCTCCCAGGTCCTGTGTTCCTACACGTTTATTTTTGGTGTGGGAACAAGCTGAGCTCTCCAGTTCAGGTCCAAGAGAGGACCCTGGGTTGGGGGTGCTCCCTGGCTGAGCTTCGGGCCCCCACCCACGGTCATTTCCCTCCCCAGACTCCGTTAACTCAGAGTGCCACCAGCACAGTGCTTCCAAATGTAGTCCCACGGGGCAGGAACACCCCGTCCCTTCCCAGAGCTGCCTGCCTTGGAGCAGGGCTTGTTCTCAGGCTCCCTCTTTACTTTTAGGAATATTTATTTCTACAGCATCAACCTTCAGTTTGCTATTTAACTTTGCTGGGATCCACACCACCTGAAGCACATAGGCATTGCAAAGTCAAAGCAAAGCCAATTAACGTTTTATTTTGACAGAAGAAACATCACATCCAGCCAAGTGATTTGACGCCCGCACGCATCCTTTCCAGCATCCCCCCAGCACAAGCCGCCTGCCCGCCGCAGCATCCCATCCAGTGCAGGGCACTGGTGCCGCTCCCGCAGCCATTCTGCCCCCAGTCTAAAATGATCCCGTAAAAGACCTCTTGCGAGCTTCCCAGCTTTTGCGAGGAGATGACGCAAGCACCAGTTGTGGCCAGTGCTACCTGTAACACACTGCTCCCTCCAAAGTTCAGCCTGGAAAGCTCCCCAGCAGCCACGTCCCCAGCCCCGCACCATGGGAGGAAAGGATGGCCGGCATGTGCTGGATCACCACTTTTAGCCCTGTGACAGGCATGAGAATCTACTGTTGGGTCTTTTGTAGATTTTTTCTCAGCATGGGGCTATAAAGAAGGTGGAAAAGGCAGCAAAGAACTTTGGTGTGGATCAGCAGAGAGTTCCCAGCGTTCAGGGAGCCACCTCAGACTCCCCAGGTCACCAGAGGACGTTTGCTTCCTCCAGCTAAGGGCCCAGACCCCTGAGAAAACCCTGCTCCTGCTCCAGGAGCCCAGCATGGGTGAAAATGTATTTGGCAGGAGGGGAGGATTTCCATATGAAAGAAGGAATCGACTTGGGAAGAAGCAGGGAGACTGCAACGTGATGCTAACATGAAAAGCACGCTCATGAATATAGACTTGGTAGGAGAGACTATAAACACCCATTTCCACACCTTGCAAATGCAGATTTATTTTGCATGTAGGACGAATGCTTGCATGTCCCAGCTCGGTACTGCACTGCCAGAGGGGCTCCGGGCCCGTCCAGCAGAAACCTGCCGCAGCACGCTCGGGATGCTCCCGTGCTGCCACCACAAGATTCGGACCCTGCGGATGGGGACACACCTGCAGGTCTCATCCCAAAAAGCACTGCTCCCCATGACTTCCACTGCTGGAATAGGAACGAGGGGTCTGAGCGTGCTGCTCACACCACCACCCACTCCTCCTCTTCCCCCGTACGCAGCTCTGCTCCCTAACGCAGCCACAGCCTGAGAGACCCTGAGACCCCAGCACAGCAAATACTGGGAGGTATGCTTCCCTAAGGCTGATGTACCTTTTGTGTTGAGAGAGTCTCACATGTATTTCATGGTTTCTCCAAACAAAATCCAAGCCCAGACCAGCAAATCAAATCTTTTACCACAGTGCTAAATTTCATACAAATTTCTAAACCTAAAAAAAGGGCAATTGATTATGGCACTATTTAAATAATAACCATGCAATTACATCACGAGAGACAGGAAAATAGCAAGAGTATTTCTAAAAAAAGCAGGGTTTACTCAGCTTTTAATGTAGCACAAGTGTTCACTCAGGCATCCTTGGAATGAGAATTTTGAATTAAGGTTGATGATAGCCTGAAATAATAACCTCTATACTGTCTACAAGGCTTTTATTCTATTAACTCCTGCATCTTGAGCAGGATGATAAATTCACTCAGTAGTGGTCAATTAGCACTTTTTCTTACAGCTTGTATTTTCTGCAGAAACCATCTCTGCAATGCAGCCTGAGCTGGGGCCGAGAGCACTTGCAAAAAGCCTTTCTATTCAACTGACTTTTAATGACTGAGAAGCTTTGCTCCTGGGGAAGTTTTGGTCCCTGGGATGAAAATAAATGGGACATGCCTTTATGTCTCGCTGCTCTGTGCTTTGCCAGTTCTTTTTTGTACAGAAATATCCCTGGAGTCCCCAGGACATGGACCAGCACATTCGTAACCCCATCCCTTCAGTCTCTGCAATCTGGTTCAGTGTCATTTCTCCTCTCAAGGTTCAGACCCCCTCACATATTTTTAGGAATATCTTGACTCCCTGAACTGTCATTTATACCCCACACTTGGTCTGACACAAAGTTTGTGCCAGGATGGCTGCAAGAGTGACAAGGATACATGGTGACAAGTGAGGCCACTAGGAGCAGGCACCATGAAACTTTGCTTCATCACACAACCACCAGCATCCTGAGGATCCTCCTCTGTCTGGGACCCTTGGAAGCTACTATGAAAAAAAAAAAAAGATAACTCACTGTTCTGAGCTACAATGAAATAAAAATTACTTAGCAGAGGACCAGCTGCCCTGGGTTGCAGCAAGAGGCGGTCCTGCTCAGGATCCCATCTCACCCAGCATCCCAGCTCCAGCTGCGGCACACAGCAGACTCCCAAAGAAGGGTGCAAGAAGAGTGTAAGTTTAATGGTATGTCCTAGGATGTGCCACCAGTCATCAAGAATTTGTGGCCCCAGGATTTTGAGCCAGAGGTGATATCTTGTCTTTATAGCTTTCAGCAGACAGCAGTGTCAGCTGCCTCTAGCATTCAGCCCCGATGAGGGACACCAACCAGGTCCTTTTGCCTGCAAAGCATCTTATGCAAACAACAAAGCCTTCCCAGGAATGCAGTCCCCATGCCAGCAAGCGACACCATGGTAAGGCACTGAGAGGCTGAGGAAGGCAGACAGACATGTTTCTGACAAGCTCTAGATGGGAGCCGAGCACACCACGGCCTCCCCACCTGCAGCACATCTGCTCCCAGGATGCTTCTCCAACCCCACGTGCCGATTTGGGAAATGATCTGGTTAGGAAGAAAGCACAAGTCTCATCTACAGCTCATCTCCGCCAAACAGAGCCATCCTGCCCCAAAAGAGGTGCAAGGGGAGATGTAGGGGGGAACCCTGTGGGGACCGAGAACTGCCTTAGCAGCCATGCCTTGCAAGACCAGGGCCATGGGCGGTAGCAGGTGAGGAGAAGCAGAAAGCCACTGCCCTCTGTGTCTGTGGCATGCCATGGAGGGGAGGAACAGGGTAGACTGGTCCCTGGCACTGCCATGGAGTGCGGAGGTGACTAACAAAGCATCGCCTAAATACAGTGTCTTGTCTCTGGACAGGGCAGGCAGCAGCAAAGAGCTTTTCCAATTTCTACTCAGGACATAGGCACAATAAGCAATTCAGTAAATAAAATGAAATGCCAGCTGGGAAGCAAGGGAAGCTCCCCCTCCGGAAGAGCCGATTCTTCAACAATCTGACACTTAAAGTGTCCTAAATTCCTTAAACTGGACTCATAATTGGAAAGCGCAATGGTGGCTACAACCTCTGTAGTGACAAAGGGGAAAATTCAAGTCCCAATTCCCTTGGCCCCTTCCCCTGCCTGGTATTTTTCCATGGCCTGGTTACCCTTTGGATACATCCCAAGTTCCTTCCTGTGGTGGTCTCTGAAATTCATTTAAATCAGGAAATTACCCTGCCTGTTTTTCTCCGTAGACTACATGTGTTGAGGCTGACAAATCACAGCAGGACTGGATGTCAACCATGATTTAACTCTTCATATCCAGGGCCAAGCCCTTTTGAAGGGCACTGCCCTCTCAGCTCCACAGCACAAAATGTGCCAAGAGCGCATGTTCTTCTAGGAGAGGCTTATTTTAGTTACCCTTTGCTGGACCCTCCCCAACTCCAGTTTGTCACCCTTGGGACGGCTCACAGCACTCGGGGTGTGAGCACGGGGTGGTTTTACGCCGGCATATGCTCTGTGGCACGGTGGCAGCCGATGCACAAAGCAGCACGTGGATGCCATCGGCATGCAGGGTGCTGCAGATAGTCCCAGGACACATGGCAGTAAGACCAACAGCACTGCTGTCGCAGGCTGGAGCGGGGCAGGACATCTGTCCGTGTGAGGGAATGGGCTTCAAGAAGCGGAGCCACAGGGCTGTGCTGAGAGCAAGGCTATTTCTCAAAGAGACCAGAAATAATTGCAGGTGTTGCTACAGGATGGGACATGGTGGAGTTGTTCTGCAGCCAAAGAGCTTGTGGGGGCTGAACAGATCTCATCTCCCCAGGGTACAGCTGAGGCACAAGTGCCTTCAGTAATTAACATCAGTTTCTTACAGCTACATCAGCCTTTCTGGTGCATCAGCTCCAGGGGGAAGACCAGAGACTTCTCTGAGTCTGGAGCACTCCTGGCACAGATGCATCCCCAGCAACCAAGCAGAGGTGCCACATGAGCTCTTGCTGTGAGCACTGGCAGCTGTGGAGGCCATGTCTGCTTAACAAGGGAAGGATGGTCATTTCAGCTTTTTAAGCCAGGTACAGATTTGTGGTTGACTGTAGCCTTTAAACTCACATTGCGAATGATGTGGAGAGACCCCACGTCCTTCTGTGATGATGATTCATTTGGCAAGATCACATACATGGGAAACCTTCTGACCTAGAAGCATATTCCAAGCAGAGCAGATGGCCAGTGCCCACTCCTACCACCAAACTGCCCAGACTGGTGCCCCCCATCCTGCTGGGCAGGATTTTCTGCTGAGGACCAGGGTCTGGAGGAGGGAGCTTAAAGAGCAGGGCTAGACCAAGGCTAACCCTAGCCAAGGTTCCCATGTCCTCCAGCTCAAACAGCCAAGCAGAGCCTGCTGCTAGAAGACAAGAAGAGTTGGAAAAGACAATTAATAGAGGCTTGGAAACAAAGCTGGCTTGATTTCTTTTGAAATTGAGAGCAGTTCCTCAGACAGCAGCCGGCATGAGCCTGCACAGCTTCCAGTGGGAAGGAAGATAAGCATTTGCCTGGACACGGTCCAACCCAGTGCGAAGGGAGACGCATTAAGGAAGCTCCTGGTTCACAAACAAACCCACGGTTCTCAGTCCCAAGGTGCTGGGACGGGCTTGAAGGACCCCAGCTTGGGCAGGGGCCACCCTGGAGCACTCTGCCCCTTGCCTTTACAGCTGGAGGCAGTGCCAGGCAGGGTGGCATGGTCACAGCCACCTGCAGATCAGCCACATCCTCATTCCTGTGTGAGGCAGAACGGAGATCAGACATGAGACAGACCCTTCCAGCAAAGCCAGCTCAGCCAGGAGATGTGGGGGTCTGGTTTACAGCCTTTGGCAGAAGCTCCAGAGCCAGCCAGGATGGAGCACAGAACTGCCGGTTGTTTCAAAGTCCACATTGCACCGGCCCTATAAATCACATGGGGAGATGTAGTAAACTCACTGCGGTGGGACTAAATGGATTTCTCCCTTGTATTATGCCAGTGCCATCGAGCCTTGCTTCATCTCATCTCATTCATCTTAATCTCATTTCCAGGGGCTTTAAATAAAAGCTTATTCCCCACACTGTTTGTGATGTGGGTAAACAAAGCACCAGCTGCTGGCCAGAGGGACGAGGAGGTGGCAGCGAGGGTCCGTGCTGCACACCACCTTCTGCGGGACAGGGATGAGACTGGGGAGCTTCTCCAGGCCGGTGTGGGAGGCCAGCTCTGGGCACCCTCACCCAGCAGGGCTGCAGAAGACCTGATGGCCTCCACTGGACTGCTCCAGGTTGCAGCGGTGGCAGGTAGTCCAGACACAAACCACACAAGCTAAGGGAATGATTCTTCTAATTCAAAACAAGCCCCATCTATTAAATAGCCTGCAACTCCTAAAGGGCTATTTGTAAAGAAAAGGTTTTATTTTCAGGGAGATGGCTCACTTATGACAGCTGTAAAACCCCATTAATGAGAGGATAAGAGCTCTAGAGCTGTTATGAAATCCACCAGCTCATTTCTTGCCTTTACTGTTGCTTACAATTCAATTTGCACTCATGATCATTTGTTTAGCAGACATTAGTACAGCAAAGGCGAGTTAATTGCATCCAGCACTCCTTCACTCTCAAGGCATGACCCCCCCTCTCCCGGAGGGCAGGGCCCTTTGCAGCTCCTTTCTTTTGGGTCAGCAGCCTGGACTATGGCTGTATAGCACTGGGGATGGGAAGAGTGGAGCAGTACCCCATTCCAATCCTAGTCCCTCTCCCACGAGGACAATAAAAAGAGGCACATATTCCCATAGGAACTCCACTCAGCTTTGCACATTGAATGGGGAGTCAATTAAACCAGACAGCCTCTCCTCGGAGCTTATTCTCTGTGGTGTAATTAAACACTACCGACAGCTTCACGCACCCAGCTCTAAAAGGGAGGCAGGAAAACCCAGCTGTAAACTCCAGCACAAAGTTACACCAGGGCAGAGACACAGACCTAAGCGGGTAGGGAACGTCTGGGGCTGATGCCGCCAGTCCCAGCCACCTCCTGTCATCGATGCTTTTGTGATGCCAGGATAGGAGCGGAGCTGGTGTTGACTCTTGCACAGAATTGCAGCGCGCTGCCTCCATTTATTTGATTTGTATCACCTGAAGGAAAATGCTTTTGCTGTCTTCACACACTCTAAGCATTTGGCTTAAAAATAAAAGCTCTGGGGACCCATCATCACATGCTTTCCTTCCCATAAAGAGAGGGCAAGATCCAGTCTTTTTGAGCCGAATTGCAGGAAAGTGCTCAAACCCTCTGCTGCTGCTTCGCCTTGCTTAGAGGTGACCTTGCAAAGGTTGTTTTTGAAAGCAGCCGCCTGCTCCTGCTGCAGTTTTACATTGCAGCGGTCACGTCCCTGCTTTACCTGGAGGACTGATAGCCTTTAGAGGAGTCAGAGGAGTAGCAGCATGGCTCAGGCTCTTCCACCCCGAACACACGCTCTCAGGACTCGGTCCGGTGTACCCACGCGCACGAGTGCCTCCGTTCTTCCGCTGCCGTCACACAAGCGGCCACATGCCCGGTGCAACCCCGTGTGCCGCTGCGGGATGGGAACAGGCCGTGTCTGCTGGGGGTCTGGGTCATTCCCCGCCGTGTCCGGTGAGCTCTGGCAGGATTCCCTCCGCTCCAGGCGTGCCGAGGGCCATTGGGGAGGTAGGCGATGGCGCGTGTGCCGTGCTCAGCCCCACGCATGGCTGCGCCCGCGGCTCCCAGCGGCAGCAACGCTGCTGTGAACGGCCTGGATGAACCCAAGAGAGACGCAGGGCAGAGCTGCTCGAAAGAGCTTTCCTCTGCTCATGGGAATAAGGAGTGGAAATCCAGCTCCCCAGTTTCTCCCAGGGCAGGTACTGGTTTCTTTCTCATCTCAGATGCCTCGTTTTTGTCTAATGCACTTTCTGTAGCGTGTAACCCAGACATCCATCCCGAAGCACTTCGCGGGGGACATCACTACAGGGATGGCAGGCAGCTGCCATGTGCCCTGAGCTCCTCTTGCTTCCAGACACCTTCACACAGCAACCTGGCACCTCTGCAGCCCCACGCAGCCAGGCACCCACCCACGGGAGCACAGCCTCCCTGCCGGCCCTCCACCGGAGCCAGCGCCAGCCAGAGTGCTCATTCCTTACTTGTAGAGGAAGAAAAAGAAATATTTGAATTATTTACTTTGCAATCGACTCCAGTCCCTCAGATCAAGACAGTCAGAACAGCAAATCCAAAATACGTTTCCCTAATTCTGCATTGCTCCAAAACACTGTTTTGCTCGAAAATATTTAGCTTGCTCCAACACCACTGTTGATATTGCAGCAGACCTCATCCCTCCTGTCTCTCACTTTCTCCTTGCCTCTCCTCCCTCCCCCTCCTGTTTTTCCCATCTGTGTTTGCAGCAGAGGAAGCAGAGATGAAACACAGGCTGCTGACTCTTCCTGAAGGCTCTGAATCGCCCAAACCAGTCGACTCAGTCTTTGCATTTCTTTGCCTGCTGCTGACAAGCTCTGCAAAGATCATGATATATTTACTCTTCTCCTGGTGCAGTGAGGAAGATATAACGTGAGTGCTCAGCGTATTCTTACAGAAACTGCAAGTATGATGGCCAGAGGATCCAGAAAGGCTCAGACCTGACCCAGCACAGGGCCCTGGTTAAATGATTTACCAAGGGATGCCAAGGAGCTGCACAAGCATCATGCAAGGCAGCCTGCTGCACCTTGTAGAAATTACCTGCTTATTCCCTTAGTTAGTGTTCCCCCCCAGTCTCTGAAGGAAAAAAAAAGGGTCTTGAAAGCTCCCACCAACTCTGCAGTGAACCGTGGCAGTAAGGACGCAGCGGGAGGTGACCCCACCAGATGATGGTTCATTCAGCAGCGGCCCGTGGGTGTCACTCACCCAGAGCGCGGAGCCCTGTCTGGCAGCTCCCTGCTCTACTTCTCTTTCAGAAATGCTTAATTGTGACATTGCATTACATAATTTATCACGTTACATCAAGATGAGGGCTGCGCTTGTGCGGCTTATTCCTCAGGGTGTTTAAGCTGCCAGGGAGGAGAGACAAGAACTGCTTGCAAGGGGTTGTCTCGATTGGAGGATTGATTTTTGGGAGGCCCCGTGCCGCACAAACAGCTGCTACTTGAGAAGAATCTTTTAGAGCTCAGAACAGAGTCCGAGAGACCCTATCCCACAGCACGCGAACAAGATGAGTTGCACAGAGACCAAGGTCTAAGTCTGGAGCGGACCTCGGTCTGGCACAGGGGTGCAGACATGGCATCCCCTGCCTGCACCATTCCCAGCTCCCTGGCACGCTGCTTTAACCTCGGTGCGCCGGCAAGGACCCCAGTACGTCGGCAGAGACTTCCCCAAACAGCCTG
>NW_010566442.1:0-304 GCF_000687285.1 Phaethon lepturus
GGGGGATGCCAGGTGCTTGGTGTGGGGCTGAGCCGGTGCCGGGTGTGTGCGTGAGGTGGGCATGTCACCCGTGTCCCGGCTGGGGATGTCCCCAAGCCCTTTGGCAGAGGATTTGTGCCCTGAGCCCTCTCCCTGCGGGGAGTCCTCTGCCCCGAGCAAGGTCAGCGTGGCGCAGCCTCTGCTGTGCACCCAGCGGTGCCTGGCATCGCGGTGACGCCAGGTCTAATGCCACCTCCCCGCCGGGGATGGCCTCGCTGCCCAGCCGCGGGGCTGCAGCACGCTCCCGTCCTGATGAAGCAGCGAC
>NW_010566442.1:440-661 GCF_000687285.1 Phaethon lepturus
CCCTGTTAGCGTGCGGTGGAGCGGGGACGGGAGCTTGGCACCCCCGTCCTGCAAATCCCGCTGGATTTGGGGCAGGTGCTGGGTGGCAAAGGCTCGGGGTGGGGCGAGCACCCTGTTTTGGGGCGGAGGAGCTCCCTGCTGAGCAGGTGGGCTATGGTCCCACCAGGACGTGTGCCTGTGCCACGTCTCCTTGCAGGTGGCAATGGGACAAAGACAGGGCT
>NW_010566443.1:0-1523 GCF_000687285.1 Phaethon lepturus
ATAGGTTTCTTTTTTTCTTTTTTTTTTTTTTCACGCGGAGCGGTTTACATTTGTTTGGATTTTTATATCATTATCATCATCTGCTCAGCGTTACTGTTGTTATCTCAACGATGAGAGAGTGCGGGAGCATCCTATTTCTCCGCGGGGTCCCCGCTCCCCTCTGCTCAGTCCTCCCTCTCCCGTTTCTTTCGGTACTTGTCGCAGCAAGGCGGGGGGGCACGGGCACTGCCCCAGGTGCTCTCACCCCCGTGGATTTTCCACAGCAACGTCCTCACGGAACATTGCTTCGTGGGGGCGGGGGGGCTTCTCCTTCTCTCGGCCTCGGTTTTGACCCGTTTCCGTGCCGTAGGGATATTGACTGTACATCATATCTATTGATCAAGGGGGTAACGTACATCATCATACTTCGAAGTAAGAGTGAAGTAAATTAATGAACTGCTTTCTTTCTCTGAAGGCTGACGGTTACCATAAATGTCGCGTTTCTCCCCGCGAGCTGCTCTGAATGATTTTAGCCTGTTGAGAAGGCGTGACAGGCCAGCCCAGAAGGAGGAAGGGGTGGAGGAAGGAGGGAACTCCGTTTAACAAATAAAAAAGAATTAACTTCATTGCTTTGGTCTCCTTCTATAATGATATTCATTTTACAGACCTAATGCACACTTGTTTAAATTTCGGGTTTAATTTAATCAATACTATCACCCGCGAAGAGGGGAAGAACATTTCCCCGAGATACTCCCTTGTATGAATGCTTATTAACTTTTTATCTCTACTTCCTTTATCTGCTGGAGGTGGGGACTAACTATTAAGACATACATCAGAAAGCGTAAGAGCAAAACAAGCATCGTGAGCACTATATTTTAGAGGAACAGAAAATCGCATTTTGTGGTGTGCCAGGTTAGGTAAAAAGATCGACACGCATTCCTTTCAGCCCCAGAAAGTCTGAGAGGCTTTGCCATCCACCGAGGAAAGGAGAAGACGTTAGTGATATATCTCTTTTTAGGAGCGCCTGGCCGGGCGGCTCTTCCACCCGCATCCGTAGTTTGCCTGCACTTGTCTGCCCAGAGGAAACGTGTCCTTTCTTGATCTTTGTCGTGTTCCGATGCTTGCCCTGACTCTTTTGATTTGGGGCCGAAAGCCCTTAATTTTCGGAGCGCTTTTCCTTTAAAATCACCGTGTTGGAAATTAGGAAAAACTCGTTGTAAAAATAGTCATTGGAGTCTTTACAGGGGAACTCGACAGAGAGGGAGGAAAAAAGGCAAATACATCAGAATCGAATGGAAATCACAAAAGTCCCGTCAGTGGCATCCTCCTGCTACTCTGATAATTTCCCTGAAACTGGAAAAGCAGCAGCTTCTGAACTTTGAGAGCGGTGAGCTGATCTTTTCTGAATTCGCCACGGAAACATCTGTAACCTTCCCCCTTTGTATACATTGCCTGCTGGGCAAAGGATTTAAGGAAGCTTACAATTTTGTTTGCATTTGCGTTATTGACCACTGCACTTAAGGGTGCAGTACATCAACATAATA
>NW_010566443.1:1605-2143 GCF_000687285.1 Phaethon lepturus
GTCGGCCAGCAAGGAGAGGTTTTCCCGAAATTAATTAAAACTTTTTTTTTTTTCCCCATTTGAAGTTTAATGTACAGGAGTAGATAAATGTTCGTGCTGTTTCTTGAAAACCTGTGGGATCCACTCTCAATAAAGCTGAAATCTATTAGCATTCTGTATGCATCTGCAGCATAAATTTCATTTGAATTTCAAATTTAATAAACCAGGAGGTTTTTAATCATCCCTGGTTTTATTTGTTTGATATTAACATGCTTATTGACCGGGTCTGTTGACCAGTTTGATCATTACAGGACAGCAAAAAGTTAATTAAAACGACCACAGCTCCTTAATCATATCATCTGTCTCATCCATGTCGCTCCCTTTATTACAGGCTATGATGGATAGTCTCCCAGATTAATTTCTCTGTTTCTTCGATTTGGACAACAGCTTTTGGGACCTAATTTACATCCCGGGAACAACTTGCTCAAGTCTACCTAACATCTTGTGTCTACAATGTACGTTAGCAATCTCGGAACCTTAGCCACAAGGATAGCTGTCG
>NW_010566444.1:0-298 GCF_000687285.1 Phaethon lepturus
TAATGAGACATTTAGGCAGGGCCAGCGGGGTGCCCGGCTGCCAGGGTGGGCTGGCACGGCCCGTGACGGCACCTCGGCCAGCCTGGCCTTCGCCTGGGGACGACGGCACCGGTGCATCCCAGTCCTGACGCCATCCCGGTCCTGCTCCCAGCTGGGCAAAGGTCCTCAGGGCACCAGCCCCACCGGGCGTCCCGGTAGCAAGTCCTCGTTGCAGGGATCAACGTATGTCCCGCGGGAGCAACGCTGCGAGCGGCAGCGGGGAGAGGGATAATGGCACCGGGACCCGCCTCCTGCGGGG
>NW_010566444.1:366-1170 GCF_000687285.1 Phaethon lepturus
GGGCACGGCGAGCCCAGCCCGGGGCTGCTGGGAGGGTTAGACCTTCCGGTTGTAATATCAAAAAATGAAAAAGCCCGAATGACTGATGGGGCCGTAAGGACGCAAATCAATAGTTGACACCGCGAACGATGTCTCTGCTCATATTAGTGCCAAATTAAGCTGTTTACTCAAACTTTCCCGGCACAAGGAGAAGCCGGGGCCGGCACGCGGAGCTGAAGATGGATGGCATGCTCAGGGGCCTGGAGGTGCGATTTTTTCTTGCCGTGACAGACAGTTTGCAACAACGATGTTCTTTCCCTCCTCGCCTTCAACTTTGGAAGGTGGAAATGCAGCGAGGGGACTCGGAGAGCACCCAGGCAGCCGGACCCCACCCAGGCGTGCTGACTGGCGGGGCTTGGGGCTCTCCCGAGCATCCTCCCGGCCAGAGAGAGCCCGATGCCCTGTTCCCCTCCTGGGGACACCCAAGATGGTGGCAGGCGCCAAGGTGGCCCCAGGCTCCTCCATGACATGTTGGCAGGGACCGGGGTGAATCAGGAAACAGGGAGACATCCCAGCTGGACTCCCTCCTCGACCACACTGAGCTGACAGATGTCCCCAGCTTATCCGCACTGTCCCAGCATGTCCGTGGCTATCTCCAGCGTCCCTGGATGGCCCTGCCCTGGAACATTTATCCCTGGTGTCCCTGCCCCAGGTGTTACTCTCCAGCGTCCCTGTGCCGGGTGTTTCTCTCCAGTGTCCGTGGCGTGGCGTTGATTCATTGCTCCCGTCTTGCTCCGGTTCGTGAATCCCGCTCACCATGCCCGA
>NW_010566444.1:1288-1535 GCF_000687285.1 Phaethon lepturus
CCACCATGGCCATGACATCTTCCCTGCTCCCCACCAGCTGGTGAGTTGGTGGCCAAGTACACATTTCCAGCAAAATCTGAGGGAAGACCAAATCGATCGGTGAATTCAGGTCAAGCTTGACCAGTACAGAAATGAAAGCAGGGATGCAACGCAGGAGAGCAGCAATTATTTTCCAACCTAGTGATTCCAAGGTGGGTTTTTCCAAATTGACCTTAACCTCCCTGGCCAGCAGAGCAAAACCCACCAG
>NW_010566444.1:1665-1956 GCF_000687285.1 Phaethon lepturus
GGATGGCGGAGCTGGGGAGGCTCCCTCCTCCCGGAGCGGCGCAGGCAGAGAGAGGGCAGCGGGCAGAGGCGGGGGCCAGCAGCATCCACCTCATGCCTTTTAATAAAACATGAATTAGGTGCCAACGCGTATTAGATTCACTTCCCTGGTGACAGAAAATCAAAGGCTTCTCCCATCTTTTCTAGAGGCGCGTTCCTGATTGATCTGGAATAAGCAGCTCAGTGCGAGGGAAGGAGTCTATACACACCGAAACAGCTCTTTAATTTCTTAATTTAATATCTGACACGTAAA
>NW_010566445.1:0-954 GCF_000687285.1 Phaethon lepturus
GCAGGCGCCCTGGGCCAGCCTGCTTAGCCGTACCCCTGGTCTGGCCCGGCGCACCTGGGTCTTCCAGCGCCGTCTTTGTTCCTTTCTTTAAGCAAATAAAGCACAGAGTTACAGAGCGAAGCTGAAAGCAAGGGGCTGGGGGCCGCGGCAGAGGTTACATACATCACTAGCGTTGGAAGCCAGCTAGACGGGGTGGAAACCGAGAGCTTGTCTGGTACGAAGGGCAGTTTGCTGCAGCCCCCCTGGGACCGAAAACACCTGAGAGCGGGGCCACGTTAGGCAAATAGCTCTAAATATGAGTTTTGGTGAAAGGGGGCTGCAGGTCTGGCGGATTCTCTGCAATGAGAATTCGGAGGAGGATTTTTGAGAGCAAGTAACAACCGCATCCGAAGCCCGGGGTCAGCAGGCAGACCTGGATTCCGCAGGCACCGCTTGGAAGGTGAACGCAGCCAAGCACTGGGCATTCGGCAGGTTTTCTGAATGTCTTGCGGCGTCAACAGTTGCCTTCTCCAGCTTTTCTAAGGTTTGATTCCCACTGCAAGGAACAAATTGAAGGTGGAAAGCAGCTTGGGCAGAAGTTAAGTAGGAAGAAGCATGAGGTTTGAGAGGGACGACTCTGAACTTCAAGAAAGCAGGCTTGCATAAACCGTGAGTTCGGGTGTATATCCCTCAGAAAAGGAGGGGTGGGGGAAGACGTCCAGGGAGTTGCCGGTTCCATATTGGAATTAGAGCAATGGCACATCTGCAGACCATCCCAATGCCGAAGCGAGATAGAAAGAATAGCATGAGATCAGCTTCGGTCATCTCAAACACGACGAGGAACACGCACAGAAAGTATAAATCAGACCAGTCCCTAACACCGAGCGTAAAAGAACGGCGCGAGCACGTGGCGACGGAGCCGGGAGGAGCAGGGCTCCGACGGCGGGGGAGCGCGGGCACAGGCGGCGCGCGGAG
>NW_010566445.1:992-1540 GCF_000687285.1 Phaethon lepturus
AGGACGTCCGTAAATGGGGCGAGAAAATCCGGGTGGTTCTTCTCCGCGGGAAGGAGGGCGTACAGCTGAGATGGAAGCGAACAGAAGAGTTGGGACTATTTTAGTGAGAAATTTTATTTAAAAAAAAAAAGTTCCGGTTTCAGTCAGGCGACCAACACTAACACCAGTGACAGGGAAGGGGAGGTGCAGTAGAGGTGGAAAGGTTAGGATTTTTGCAAATAGTTAAATGAAGATGATGTTTTAGCCAAATTCTTAGGGGTTATCGTTGGGAATTCGTGGGGTCAGGGAGAGCTTAAAAGACTCTGAGGATGTCTTGAAAGAGAGCTTAAAAGACTGATGGTGAATAAAACGTCGGGAAATTATTATAGAGGCCGCACAGCTTGGCTAAATATCCCCAAAACATTGCGAATAATCAAGGCGTTCGTTAGCGCCCGGGCGGTGAGACGGAGAGCAGGACGGGTGACTGGGGTGTGTGGAGGGTGACCTCATCGGGCCAGTCTGACCTCCCTGGTGACCAGGTACAGCAAAGCTGGCAACTGCTTCGTCTC
>NW_010566445.1:1595-1960 GCF_000687285.1 Phaethon lepturus
GGGTAAGGCCCGCCAGCCCCGGGGCTTGCGTGAGCAGGGCAGACTCCTTAAATGAGCATGTGCAAATAAACGCGGTTTATGGGTACTTCACAGTCAAGGAAGCCACATATCCAAAGGGGATCTGCACAAGTCTTTGCTGCTTGTACTACCAGTCGGCGTTCTCACTCGATAACGAAACAGAGCGCGGGATGAATGAGTTTCTGTGCGATGCCTACGCGCCGCAGGCTGCAGGGAAGCGCGAATGCAGCGCTCGAAACGATCCCGAGCTGGAGAGGCGGCCTGAAGAAAACGGGATACGATCTGAAAGAAGAAAAGGGGAAGAAAAGGCGCCCAGGCGAGGCGGGAGCGGCCAGGCGGGAGCGGCC
>NW_010566446.1:0-8485 GCF_000687285.1 Phaethon lepturus
ATTATATATACTGGTCCTTTTGAGCGGCAGGAGGCTCATACCCATACGGGGAGGGCAATGTATACGGGCATTAGGGTGGGAAGATGCAGGCTGTAGGGAACCCAACGCCAAGGAGAAATATTCCAGCCTCATCTTGCAACCATGGCAGGATGTCTGTTCCTCCGTGAAGATGCTCTTGTGAGTCAAAAGGAGACTCTGAAGTGTCAGTTCAGTTGAACGCTAGTGAGCAGAACTCCCTGGCAGATGGCAGTACGGGGGCGATGAGAAGATGCCACAGGACCCCTGGGGACCCTGGGCTGGATCCTGCCTGCAGGTGTGTACCACTCCACTACCTGCTGCTGGTCTTGGAACATGCACAAGCTCCCCATATTTCCCCACTGATGTGCTGGGGTCCAACACTGATGTGCTGGGGTCCCACACCAATTCCAGCATCCCTGCCCACGTGGTGGTGTGCACCACCAACACAGGGACAGGCAGGGTTGCAAAGCAACCTCCACCTTCAAGCCCACTGCCCTGGTACCAGAGAAACTGGGATGTGGATGCTGGTGGGGAAGCATGACAACCCATGCCTACAGGATGATTTGTGGCTCATCCAGGCTTGCGTAGACCTTTTTTTGAATGTACACAAAGCAGGACTCAGTAAAGCTACCTGGTCTACATCAGAGCTCTTGTGCTCTATTCAGCAACAAGTATCACAGCCCCAGAGGTGCTCGGCCATGCCTACTGCTCAGGACATCCTCCAGGAGAGTATTAGGATGTTTGTGAGGTTGAGATGTTTGTGGGGCTTTCCCCTAAAGAGTGGTCATTGCAAACTGTTTCAGTGGTGGAGGCAGAGGAGTAGGATGCACCTTTCCCTGTCTGGGGTTTGGTGACACTCTTTGCCCAAGCAGATTACCTCCAGGAACAGGAGGACCTGGATGGGTGCCCCCACCCCACAATAAAAAGGCTTTTTCCAGATGCCTGCCCCAGGCTCTTGAGGGTGGGCTGCAGAAGGGCACAGGTCCTCCATGCTACAAAGACCTCGAGTACAGGCAGGTGATCGAGTTGGAATCTGAGACGGAAGGAAGACTTGAGGGCCAGCACTTTGGGGCTGTGTGTTACAGCAGAAAGACTGGAGACTTCCATGGGCAGGGACAGGCTTTTTGCTTCTCAGATGCTCCCAACATGCAATCTGCAGGTTTGTTTTTTGAGGGAAAGCCATGCAAAAATCATATCCTCCTGCCGCTTTATCTGTAAGGTATTTATTTATTTATTTCTAGCAGCCTGCAGAGTTTTTTCTAAGTCAGGTGAGGCTCAAAAAAACAAGTTCCCTGCATTGTGGTGACTCTGAGGCATAGAATGCAAAAGTTTTATAGTTAGACAAGGCTACTCCTCCCCTCCGTGGCTTTCCCCAGTGAACGTTGAGTGTAACCTTGCGTAAAACCTTCATGCAGATTGCCTTGCCTCGGTCTCAAAGTCCACAGAGAAAATACTTGAATGTAGTTTAGTCAATCAAGCAAATTAAAAAGACTCTGCAGAGCCACCTTGTGCCCACCAAAAGCATTCTGGAAAAACACAGCAGTTTAACAGCAGGGAGTCTGAATAAAATATATACGATTTATTTATAGGAGGTTTACAGCTGTACAATGTTGGCTTTCTGTTTGGACCACTCTGATCTTGTGCAGCATGACACGTCAGTGCCTTTGGAGATGAAGACAAGTTTTAGCCTGTTTTAACATGCAGATGTCAAAAAGAAATGGATTTCACAGAGCGTAACGGCAGGCTGCTTGCAGCCAGTGAAATGATTATCAAATGAAATGGAAAACAAATCAGCGACATGTCCTAGACCACCTGGGAGGGACTGAAAAGTGCTTGTCAGACCTGCCCTTCTCTCAGACAAAAAAAATCGGAATATTTCTGTTTACTTCATTCAAAGAGAAAAAGCATCAACATTAGGAATGACATTTCAGTAACCGACCTCCTTCACTTGCTCTAGAAACAACACCCCAAAGGCAATTTTTGCTATTCCATTGGAAATGTAGGGGGAAGAAGGGCTTCTGCTCTAACTTTTCAAAAGGTTTTGAAAAGAAAAGGACAAATATTATTGATATTAAGACATTTAGGTCCTGATATAGTGTGATGATTTATTTTTTTTTAAGAAGTTGTTAAAAAGCTGCCTTTCCTCTCTTTATGGCTTGATTCTCTGTAGGAAGGAAGGAGGCTTCCCATGGGTACCGGGGCACTGCTACTCCTCAGAAAGCTTCAGCCCTGCTCCTTGAGGACCACAGTGCAGTCTGGCACGCGCCGGGGCACTCCTGGCCAAAAGGCTCCCATTTCCTGAAGCTATCAGTAGCCTGATTTCCTAAGGAAACAAGGCTAATCCGGGCAGGCTGGCTACGCCCTTCTGATGATGATGGTGCAAAGCTCCTGTGATGTTCCTCTGATGTTCTCCCTTAGGTAAATAGTTCTTCTCCCTGCCAGGTGAGGTATCTTTGGGCATCGCAGTCCTTCTCACATACCACTCTGAACATGAGCCTGTGAGATCTTCTCCTAAGACCTAAATCATGCCTTCTAGCCCCACAGCACTGCTTCCATTTATTTTCAGTGATGAGTCCCATGTACAAAACCAGAATAAAATCAAAATATCTCTGAATCGGTCTGCTCAAATTCAAACATTTGCTTTAACCTTAGGGTCAAAATGTCAGTTTACCAAACTAGGAGCATTTAAGCCAATTCTGCAAAATGCTGAACTAAACTAGGTCCCAACACCAGGAGTTGGAGGGTGCTGAGTGCAAGCCAGGAATAATGAGACCTGGAAAGAGCATCCTGTAGGCCACTGCTTGCCTCTAAGTCCTGGAAAACAAGACCTAAGAGAATAAGCAATTTGGTCAAAAAGCCAATTCATGAACACAGGAGGTAAACTCTGAAGATGAGGAAAGGGGAAAAATAGCCTGCAAAAATCAATGAAGTTGTGCTGTATGCTTCTGGATGCACCAAGAATTGAGCTGGCTGGTGGTGTGACTTTGGGGAACATCTCATCATGTTACAGACTTAGCAGATCTTTAGGGACTTTAAAAAAACATACAGACTTGAAGCACAAACTTGGGCATTTAGTAGGGCAAGTAGAAACCCTGTTTGCTATGGCAAAAGAAGACTTTCCTGTTCACTTATCCTTGCAGGCAGAGGACTGCTCAAGCCAAAATTTACCAAGATTACAAGATTACATTATATGTATTCTTTTCCACTTGCATGCAAGTGACTGCAAAAGATTTGCTTGTTAGAAAATCTGACAGAAAAATCCCTTAACTGGCACCATTTTTAAAGGCACATGAATAAAAAAAATCAACCTAAACAACAGGAGAAAAAAATGCTTTGAAACCTGCCCTGATCAGCTGCTGAAAGGCCAGACAAGGGTTTGTTGTTTGGCTTATCTGGAATGGTTTAAAAGAAGCTGGATTCTGCCACCCCGTGGAATAAGGAAGATAAACCCAGTCTTCATGGCAAACAGAAGCAGAGCATGGCCCTAGACACGGCCCCGAGGATGGGTTTGGGTTGTGCTTCTGAGACTGGCTCTAGCACTGTGCAACTCATCCTCCAGGCCAGGAGATTGGAAATTAAAGGTGAGAGATGGACACTGGTATGAATTAAATATTCCCAGAATTTTCAGGCTGCACTGGGAGCAGTGTTCCTCTTCTCTAGCACAGGCTAAAATCCCACTATTTTAAAAAAGAATTTGGGAAAGCGAGGCACTGAGAAATGATGCACTGTATGCAGCAGTAAAGATGGTGCCCATTGAGCAAAGCTCCCCATCCCTTGGACCTGATGCTTTGGCCTTCAGAGGAACTGATCTCCTCTTATCTAAACACTGAACGGCCCCAGCAGATAACCCACCCCAGCTACTGGGGTGAGCTCTTGGGATGGGGACTGCATGAAGACATGGAGACGGCAGGCACCACGGCAGTTCGAGAGGCACATGCAGGAGCTGAGTCCAGACTGATTCAAAAACTTGACCCTAGAGAACAGTTGTCCCACCATGGTTGTTGGCATCTTTGTATCCTTCAGAGTTGCATGGGGTTGAACAAGACTCGGGAAGACACAGCTTGTCCCTAAGATGACGAAGCCTTTAGTCTTGTTGCCCCTGTGGATTTGGGATTTGGAATTACCTTGGTGCATTTTCTTTCCAGTTGCAGCATGCAAACCCATACCCAGAAAACATCCAAAATGCTCAGATCTACTTTTCCATTCTCCTTTGCTGAGGTGCCTCCACAGAGAAGCAATTAAATGGTCGTTCACGGGAGACGACTCCACACGCGCTACTCTAAAACCAAGCAGACACATTGAAGACGCATTGAAGCAGCTGGTGGGACCGTGGTGGCCACATGTGTGCGTGGTGGCATGTGTGTACCAGCCCATGTAAACAAACAGCATCAGGGCATTGTGCTCTGGCTGTCAGGACACACAGCATGCCCCCAGCAATCCCGCAGGGCACACGGCGGTGACGGGGGCTGCAGAGGATGCCAGCAGAAGTATTGTTGCGGTTCTCCAAAAAGGCACCATTTTTTAACATTGAAAACACAAGATTGGCTCCTTTGAGTGGAATGCATGCATAGTTCATATACACCTTGCAGATGGTAGGTAGGCTCCGTGTGTGCGTGTGTGTGTATATATATATATCTATGTATGCGTGTATGCATGTATATATACACTTATGTGGCACCAGAAGAGTCCTTGAGTACTTAGACGTTGGTGAGGATGTTACTGCTGAGCAGCCTCACAGCGATGGTTCCAGAGAGATCGTTTGATCTCCTGTTCCCCTTGTCCTGGAGGTGCAGTGTGTGCACTGACTGCCGGTCACCGGGATCCCCTGTGAGCGCCACTTGGCCCAAGAACTCGTCGCTTATTAAGTTGTGGTTCCAGATCTGGGGAAAGAAAGCAGACGTGAGGGCAGCTCTTTGAGGGATGCAGGAACCTTCAAGCAATGGAGAGGAGAAGGTGTTATTGGGAACCTGCTCTGAGCTGGAGCTGTGGAGGTGGTCAAGGTGTGTGGGGTTCACTCTGCAAGTGAGAGGGGTGAAGGACATGCATTTACCAGGTGTCACCGCTCAGCCGCGGTGGTTAGAGGTTGAGCTGCATGAACTGATGATGCTCAGCCTTGGGGAACAGACCCACTGTGGACAGTGTGAGGAGAGGGCAGGTGGGGGAATCCAGGTGAGAGAGGGTCTCTATCCTTCGCCTCACTGCTCGCCTGCCAGGTACCTGAACAATGATGGGTTGTCCTGGCTTCTTGCGGTAAAAGAGCCCTTTCACATCAAATTCTGGAGACACCGTGTTCTTCTTCACTGGAGAGCGAACTTTTTGCCCTTCGCACTTTATGATCACATAAGGGTCAGCTCCTGGGGAGAGAAAAGGGAATTTTTACTTTGTTGTAGCTCCTGTAATTCCTCAGAGCCCTGTTCCAGGGGTGTCATGCAGCACTTTTCCTCCATATACCACCAGAGGAGATGGATATCTGCCAAAGAGTTCATCACACCCTAGATGATGTCCATGAAGCTCAGCTGTTGGGCTCAGGCTTACTTCAATTAGGCGACATTGTCCCCGGGCAGCAGGTGGTGATGGACTGCTATGAAATGGCTCCCTCTTCCTTGACCCCGTATTCTACATAAACGCTCCTTCACCACTCCAAATCCTCCTGACCTTTGGGATAAATCTTTCATGGAAGACACCACCCTGCTCAACTCTCCTTTCAAGATTTGCTCTGCTGAAGGCAGGCAGAAATAAAGCTGTGGAGAAGAGATACAGGCTCACGGGTTGTTTCATGCAAGGAAACACCAAGAAGGGGCCTTCAAGCTGCAAAAGCCCACTTGCTTCCACTGCACCTCATATGCTCCCAAGCCAGGCTAACCTTGGTTTTACTTTAAGGCAATAGCAGCACTATCAAAAAAAAAAAAAAAAGCACTGTTTGTTCGCTCTTTTCACCCCTACGCACAAGTTGTTGGCACATCTTCCACCTAGACATAGTGAGACTCAAATGCTGCAGGGCCTGTCAGTATAATGACTAATGCTGGGTAAAAAAAATGCTGGGTGGTCGAGGTGATGGGAGATGGCACAATGCTGAGCCAAAATTAAGTGTCAAGATGTGCTAATTTATGAGATCCAAAAATGAGACCATTTGGGCACTGGGAAGGTTTGGTGAGCAACCAATGAATGGGGAGCCTTAGTTTGGAAATATTATGGAAATAATATATTTAAAAGGTTTTTATAGAGGAGAAAATGGTTCTTAGAGTATTTGCTGTGGGCAAGAATTCAGGGAGAAGATCAAAATGTCAAAACGGCTTGTTGGTGGTAGTGAGAGACACGGGGAAGAGAAAGATTGGGCATTGAGGGGCAACGCGGGGAAATGAGTGGGAAGTGGAGGAGAAAGTGCAAAAGGAAAGTTATTGCAATACCCCAACAGGAACAAGATGGTCACGGGGAACAAGCAGGCCACAAAGATGGAGAGTAAAGTCACCAAGTTCACAGACTACCAGCCCACAGCTGGACAGTATCTGAGCTTCCAGGAGGAGAGAGTCCCTCATTAGTGAACATTTTCCCCTTATGAAACAAGTGCTCATTTTGGGAATTTCGGTAGAGAAGGAGCTATTTCTATGGAAATTTAACCGCCAGAATGCATTTTCTTACCATGAGCTTTAGTGGCTGTGATGGAAACACAGACCAGGTGCATGAGTTTTCTTGTCCAAGGGAAATGTGGAAATGAGAAGGAACACAGCACTCTCTTCTGGGGGCCAGGGATTTAAGAACCACATCTTTGATTGCCAGACCACCTCCTTGCTTGCTTTCTGTCTGCAAGGACCTGGCTCCCCTGGTGAGACACAGCTGCTGGATTTCGCAGCTGGTTTTCCAAACTAGTCTTGTCTTTTGGGATGTCCAATTAAAACCTCATATTCCATCAGCTAGAGCCAAATTCCCATCTGTAAATCACTGTTTCCAAAATAGTGTGAAAGGCCTGGGCTGGGAGATGTGAGAGACGCCATTGCACTGGAAAGCACCAAACATGCAGGTGGTGGGAGCTGAACAGCTGGAAAACAGTTGGAAAAAAGTCATTCCCTGCAGCCTCTTGCTGAAAAAAATGTTTTATGGCTCCAGAACCTGCATGTATCCTTGTCTGAAGGAAAGATAAATCTCCTTGTTTCTGTTAAAGTTCAGAGACTTTTGGCTACAGATTTCACAGAATCACAGAAACACTAGGTTGGAAAGGACCTTCAAGATCATCAAGTCCAACCATTAATCCAGCGCCACCATGTCCCCTAGACCATGTCCTGAAGCACCACATCCACACGTTTCTTGAACACTTCCAACATTTCCCTGCATTGCTACAGACACACTCAGCTATTTTGAGTAACCCATGAAAAAGCAACCTACCTAGGGCAAAATTCCCTCCCCAAATACAAGACAGGATAGGAGAACTCTCTTTGTGGCAAGTGACAAATAAGCAAATTGGGCTAGTCTTTCCCCTAAGGAAGGATCCTGCTCATCACTTTCAGGGCTCTAGTGATATGCAGCCCTGATAAGAATGCTTGGGTGAAAAAGATATATTTTAATTACATTTTTAGTTTATTCTTTTTTAAATTTTAAGTTTCCCATTTCTGTGCTTTAAATTTTGCTTGAAAATGCCTGGTTAAACCTTGCCACATTCAACACATGACCTTGGCTCAGGAAATGGGGAGAAAGGTTGGGATCTGTTCTATTCCCATGGTGGAAAAGCACTTGCCTCTTAATCACAACCTCTAGGCCTTTCATCTCTACTTCAACAATCTTCCAGTACAAACCATCACTACACCCGGGCTTCTTGGTCCAGATGCCCCAGGAGGACTGAACATGGGACTCCTGCCTTCTGTGTGACTGTAGGACATGGTAAGGCATGGTGCTATTTTCATGCAAGAGAAGTCTTGGGTGTAAAAATTGCATCAGAGCATGGTAGGACTATGACAATGAACCTTTAGAGGATGAAGGAGGGAGACACACATTGCACTGTGCTGGTGGTGGCTGAGGTCATCTCAGAGGGCGCCTAGGAGCCAAGCATGGAGCAGGACTTACAGGAAATAGAGGGAGAGGCCCTTGATCCACACTATCCCAAAATGAGCTGAATTTGACCTACCGTCTACTGATAGGCATTTATGCAGCCTCCAGTAATGAAGACTACCCCAACACATCAGCCTGTTCCATTGCTTCTCTGTCCTTCGTATTAAAAAGCCTTTAAATATGACTCCTGACTTGTACAGCTGCTCATACTCAGTAGGAAAGCCTGGATTGTTATAGGGCCACTGCTAAGGGTTTTGGGGAAGTTTTGGGAGGATCTCCAAAGGATCTTAGACAGCAGCCTAAATATAACAGCTCCCAAATCATGTCAGCAAGAAGTGAGTTTGATTCT
This sequence comes from Phaethon lepturus, assembly GCF_000687285.1. NCBI lineage: Eukaryota > Metazoa > Chordata > Aves > Phaethontiformes > Phaethontidae > Phaethon > Phaethon lepturus. The sequence goes on from NW_010566446.1 coordinate 8,408, forward strand.
CCATGGACTTTCTCCTCCTCTGGTGTCTGAATCAGGCATGTTCACTGAATATATTATATTATATTATAGTATAGTATA
>NW_010566447.1:0-339 GCF_000687285.1 Phaethon lepturus
TGTCCCCTGTGACCCCTGTGAACCCCATGTCCCCCATGTCCCCCGTGTCCCCTGTGTCCCCTGTGTCCCCTGTGACCCCTGTGTCCCCCATGACCCCTGTGACCCCCATGTCCCCCGTGTCCCCCGTCCCCGCACCACGGGGCGCGGGGTGATGACGCAGGGAATAAATGTAGCTCCTCCCCCACCCCTGCAGGGCTTGGGACTGTTTGGGGACACAATGGCCATGGGGACACCCTGGCCATGGGGACACGATGGCTGCGGGGATGAGGGACACCCCAGCCACGGGGACACCCCAACCATGGGGACACGATGGCCACAGGGACAAGGGACACCCCCGCC
>NW_010566448.1:0-272 GCF_000687285.1 Phaethon lepturus
ACCCCACTGCTGCCGCCCGCTTGCTGAGCACCGTTGCCCCGCCTCTTCCGCGGATTTTATATGGGTACCGGCCGAATCTTCTGGAATGACGCCGCCCTACGTCACGGCCCTGGAACGGTCTAGAATTGCCGCGCGTGACGTCACCGCCGGTACGTGCAAGGGGAGGAGCCTTTTCTGCCCGCCACTTTCAGAGTGTGTGGGCGGGCGCGTGGGGTGGGGAGGTGTTGCGCTGTGGTGGGTCCGGTCCGGTCCGGGCCGGGCCGGGTCGGTCC
>NW_010566448.1:417-27948 GCF_000687285.1 Phaethon lepturus
GGCGGCGGTTTTCCCTGCCTTCTCTCCTGCGAAGTGCGTTAATTTGCATCTGGCCGCGGGAGAGCCTGACGGGCGTCCTGGCACAAACTGCCCTGCTCCGGGGCAGTGAGCACTGGTGCGCGTTAGTAGCTGTTCTTGTTAATTTATAGACGCGATTTCTTATGCCTTGTTCCTTAGTATTTTGGGTGTTTTAAAATTAATTAAGATAGTGGCCCTTTTCTCAAGCTGGCCTGCTGGGGGTGGGCTAGAAAGCTGGGATAGTTTTCATCTTTCTCCAGGTAACCGAAGGTCTCCAATTAATTATTTACTGCTCAGGTGAAAGGAGAGAACTGCTACTGCTGTGGCAATTGTGTGAAAGCAGGTTTTCATAGAAGGTGATAATGCTACCAAGTGAAAAATCTGGAAAAGCTGTATGAACTAAGAACTTGAGAGGACCAGAAATGCTTACAGGCTGTTTTTTATTCCTGGAAACAGTTTTATAAAACAAGAACATCACTTGTGGTTATGATAACCCAAAGGCTCCAGTGCTCTGTCAACCACAGTACAGGTAAAAAGATGGCTGTGAAAAACCTTAATAATAGTCAAATAGTGGAAAATAGTGAAAAAGAAAATTAAAAAAAAGGCAATGTGGGTTTGGAATGAAAAAAATGTTTATGGTTTAATGCTCTAGTGCCATTATAATGAAATTTCTACAGTATTTCAGGTAAATACTATTAGAAGATTGAATTAATGCAATCTGTTCTTCATGTACTCCTACTTACATTAAGCATGTAGAATTGCTAAAGGAGGGGGAGCTTACCTGCAGGAAAATAAGCCAAGATATCAATGAAGGGACCGGTTCAAACCCACAAGAAAGAAATTAGTGTTGGTAACTATTATTTTCTCTAAGCATAACTATCAACAGCTGAACATGTAAATCTGTGTTTTGTAATTGTGAAATTATACTGACAAGTAAATATAGAATTTATTTTCTAAAATGACTATAGTAAGTTACTCTGTAAACTCACAGGCTGAAAACTATAGATCCCTTTTTTTAAGGAAAAAAACTAAAAGTTTACTCTAGTAATGGTCTTCACCTTAAAGATAAATTAGCTGTAATCCTGTAGTCCTGATGATAATATTCCTGTTTAAGAAGAAATGATACATCTGTTAAGAGCTTTGCAGTAGCTGAATGCTTGAGCAGATGTCTTTCAAAGCACATAATGAATTTCACTGAGAATTAAATTTCAAAGATCAAGTTATAGTATGTTTTAAAGAGGCAGTATATAACTTCTGTGAGTAGAAACATTCATGTAGGTCTGTGTAGGTATTGGTAAATACAATATGAACTCAGACTCGTGGGTGGTGTCTTACAGTTATTACTAGTAACAGCCAAAAACTTCTCTAATATGGATCTTTGCTTAAGAGGATTGAGCCTCCTGCTTTGTTTACTTTCCTTTTATTAAGAGGGAATTATCAGATTATATTTACGTTAATATTCAGTATGTCTTTTCTTCATCTTTGGTTCCAGTTGGTACAACCCAACTTCTTATTTATTTAAAGAATTAGTGGGAAAAGTAGTAAGGGCTGGTGTTTTGGATTAGAAAAATAGAAGAGATACCGGACCACCAGCATTCTTCGGATCATCATCTGTATCCCTCTAGTCTGAGAAACGCAGTCGTCCGATTCCTGAGGGGAATATAGTACTTCTCTAGGTGTCGGAAGCAAAACATTTCCTATTTATCAATGCTGTATTTATGGAACAGAGTTGGAATCCTCAGCAGCTGCTTTTACTTATCCAATTTGTCATAATTAGTAATAAATGTAATACAGTCTTAGACATGCAGGCATATTTCTCAGCAAATTACAGTGGTGGTTCCTTTACTTGACCAACCTGGTGATCGAGTGTGTATATGCTCAATTCTGTTTCTTTTACTAGACACACCTTGCCTCTTTAAGTCTCTGTTTGTTCCTAACCAGCACTTGCTCACACATTTTTCAGATGAACAGCTGGTCTCTTTTACTATTCTCTCCCTTCCTTTCCCTCCTGCTGCACGTAATATTACGAATCACCTTGCCACTTTTTACTTGTGCAGTTATCAAATAGCGTGTAGGTGTAAACAGGAAAACAAGCAGAGGCTTTCTGTTCTCTGCAGGTAGGCAGGACTGGACTGGGAGTGGGGAATAATTACATCCTATTGCCCGTTTCGTTTAACCACCAGAGGACTCTGCCTTCGGTTCTGAAATAGGTATTCCCACTGATCACACAAAAGTCAAAACACTGCCTCTCACCTGGCCTCGGGAGCATACAGCATCTGTAGGTGCTACAAGAATTATGCATATATCTTTTATTCTATACTATATGAACTGCTTGTAGAATCTTCTTGTTTGAGTTTCCATCTTTTATATGGCCATACTACCATTTCTCATTAAGCATGACTTCTAAATTGTGAAGTTGTTGGAAGCGGCATCCTGGAGACACAGATGAGAGTACAGTCTGCTGAACTGCAGCTGCAGTTTGTTGCTGCACAATTGATTTTTGTAAAGAATTTCCAAGAATAGCTTTCATTACAAACACCTGAAAAATAAATCACAAATCTGAGGGCTTTGAAGTGTGTGTCTGTTTTCAATCACACTAAATTTGCATAGCGAGCTTCAGTATTCCCTCCGGAAGGTAAAATCGGAATCACAACAGACTGTCCTTGATGTTGAGCTGGATTCTTTTAGTATCCAAACCTGAACAGGTATCATGATTACTACAAAGCTGTTAGGAAAACAGCCTTTTAAATAATATTTTTAGCCTATGATTTTTAGTCTTATTTAAAATACACTTTAAAAAGGCTATTTGAAGTATAACAGTTTCACTGGAACTTCTTCTCCATAATTAGTATCTGAAAAGTATGTTTTGTACAGAAACAAGCTCTTGGGGAAATCTTTTGCTTGTGATGGAAAGTAAAAGATCTGTATCTGCAAGAAAGTTTAAATGATGGAATTTGTTTTGAGCTATTTTAGGGCAGTGTATAGTGAGTGACTAGCATGTTTAGAGGATTTTTCTGAGGCAAGTTTTAATTAAGATGTGCAATGATCTGTAGTAATTAATTTTAATGGCTAGTAATACAGGAGGAGTAAGAAATACCTGTTTTCATAGTACAGTTTTGATTGGTTAAAGGCTGGGCATCTCTAAGTGGTTTGGGCCTGTAGAAAATTCGATTGCAAATATGATGGGAGAAGTGAACACCTATAGGTAAATGTGAAAATGCAAGTTACTTACTTTGAATCTAAACCAATCTTTTCCTCAAAAAGAAGCAGCAAAATTGTTTCTAGATGTGCCTGTCCTCAGACCAACTGTTGTTTTGAGCTCACAGGATGTTCTGCCTCTTTTCAGTTGCTCAGAAACAGCTGCCTCTTTCTCCAAATGTGCATTCACAGCGACTTTTTTTCCTTTACGATTCTCTTCCTTAATGAGTACAAGCTGGTAGATACAGGCAAGTCTAAGATGCTTTTGTTATTGGCACTCAGACTCCAGAGACTTTGCGCAAACTAATCTGTGTTTTTCTCTGTATTATTATGGAACAATTTCCTAGAAAGCAGAATGTGTCGTTCAGAAAAACAAAATGAAATTGCTGTTGCTGTGGCATGGTCAATGAGAGAAAATACTTTTATAGTGAGATTGCTCCTGGAAATTTCATTAAATACTAACACATGCAGCTGGTAATGCTTGTGGATAGCCAAGTGTTTTGTGGGATAAACTGCTTTACCTGACAAATGTATATGAGGTAGTCTTGTTCTTTTTGCCTAGAGATGCTGATTTGAGTATGGACAAGTGCTCTTCAGTTCTGCAAGTATGGGGAGACACAGCTAGGGACAAAAGTTGTCCTTTTTTGAATCTGAATTCCTTAATTAGAAATGAATTAGTGTAAAAAGTGTGTGTGAATTTAAAAAGATGTTGCTTGCCTATGGCTTTGCATTATGGAATCTGCCCTCAGCAGCTTCTGCTTGGCCTGAGCTAGCATAAATTTGTTGATCTTTAAGATATGCGTTGAGATTCATTTGTTTACTAAGACTTAAGGGAGGCTTAACCTCAGTAATGTTCCAAGACATGTTTGGATTTAGAGTTTTGCTTAAACCCTGAAACCTGCTATCATTTAAGGGTAACTGAGGAGTTGATCATGTTTTTATTTTAACTAAAATGTTTTTTAGAGGCCAAAATTAAATCTTTAATTTTATGAAAAATTGCGGGGGGGGAAGTATGATTGTATTGTGTGTGTGAAAGCTGTAGATAGTCACAGTAAATGCAGTTAACAGCCATTCAGGAACATAGCAGGTAGAGGGCTGCAATTAGTAGCAAGTTGAAAAACTGCCAGGCTTTAAAAGGACTGATTTGAAATAATAAAAAAAAGATTAGAAGTGGTGCCATTTTTGTAAATAAATGTTACAAAGCGTTTGAAATAGAAACTGTAAAAGTTTTGCTGGTGGTTGTGGGGTGAGGGGTTTTTTTGGTTTTAGACTCAGTGCTGGAAGTCTGGAATAACAATAAGACTACCAGTTTAACATCATGCTTGTACCAAAAAGCATTGTTTTACACCAAGATGTTTGTTACCAGTTACACAATTAAAAAAAAAAAAAAAAAAGAAAATCCAATCACACAGAGTTGTTTTGTTACATGAATCAACAACCTGCCTAAACTAACTGGGATGGACAACAAGGAGCATCCAGAATTAGCACACTCCTCCATTAATTTTAAATAAATAGAAGTTTTATGTTGGATCATAAACATTCTTGCCTTGCAAGTAAAGAAATGGAAGAGTACACAGCTATGGGCAGTTTCATGTTGCCATAGTGGCATTGTGAATTAAACGTGAAACATCCTGTCCCAAACATGAAGGGGTGCCATACACTCCACCCACGCTGGGGCTGATCGGTGCATTGTGGTTCTGTTGGTTAGTGACCTTAGTAACAACATTGCTTTGTTTTGGCCTCTGTAATATTTCTGTTTGGGATCTTGTGACAGTGCAAGTTTGAAGTGACAGTGTCTTCAGCTCTAAGTATCAGTTACTAATTCCTGAAAGATACCAATCGTAATTATAGAGCAAAGGACGTGAACAGTATGTGAGCTTTATTTGCCTCTTTTGATTTCCTTCATAGCTTTGTGAGCCTGTCAACGCCCAGAAATCTTAACCTGTAGCTGGAAAAAGCAGCCCATCCCACTGCAAAAATTCAGTCTGACTGGAGTGCGGTCTTGTACATGTTGTACGCAGGTAGATGTAGGCATAAAAGAAAAGGACCATAGCATCATGTAAACTGCAGCATGTAAAAATCATCTGAAGATGAAGATCATTACTTACTGAACTCTACATAAACTTGTTAGCCTCATTTGTTAGGATTTATTATTTGAAACTTGCTGAGTACCTAGAAATGTTGTACCAGAACTACAAAGGCAAATTCTGTGTAGAACCATTTCTTACAGCATGATGTTCATAAGCCTATTGTTAAAATGACAGGACTGCTTGTAGCTGACAATTGCAGGAAACTTACAGTTTAGTACAATCGTCAGTTTTCTATTACAGTCAAACAACACGCAGTCCAAAAGCAACTCTCCTCTACCAGTCCTCCCAGATAAATTCCCATTTCTTCACAGCCTGGCTGCCCTGCAGCCACTTTTGTAACTAGGGAAGTGATTTAGCATTGGAGAACCGTGGTGTCAAAATAATTTTCTAACCATCAGTTAGTTTAAGGAAGATTATATGAAAAACAAAACAAATCCTTTCTAAACACTGTATGTATAGAAGAGATGTACATTTGAGGTTTTCTATTGATTTGCTGAAAGTACAAGTTTTAAAGAATTAACAGCCATTTTCCTTCCATGAGACCAGCCTGTGACCTAGCCACTCAACACCCAAGATGCAACCTAGATCATGTTCTCTGGCTCTGAAGGCAAATGGCATGGCACAGCGTGCATCCTCCTGTTCCTCCTCCAGGCAGGGTAGTCTTTTAACATCATCTCCCAGTAACAGCCCCTGGCCTGGGTTATCCCCGGCTTAGGGAAATGCCAGTTCGCATGGACAAAACCATCCCAGGGAAGGTGCTCACAAGTCGGTGACTTGAGCTATTCTCTGGATCTTTTTTGTTTACTAGTACAGAAGTAGCCTAATTAGCTAAAATAGGCTTTCTTAGATCGTGGGAAGTGGTTTTTTTAGTCATGTATGGAAACTTGTACGGTATATGATAGGCCTGGTTTGGTGAAGGTGATGACGTGCTGGTGTAGTTATGGTGCTGGAGGAGGTGCTTGGCTGTTGCAGTACTGAGTTTCATAGGTATAACTGACTTGAAGGCGTTGCCTAATGTAGTTAATCTGCATTTTCATTAAGAAAATAACTTCACTGAATGTTCTTTTTTGAAACTAGAGTTAATAAAATTAGAATTGCTTCAACTTCTGTGAAAGAATTACTTGGAAATCTTGGCAAAAGAAAAGATTTGCATCTTAAAGCATTGTAGGCTCATTAACATTCTTCTCATGGGTAATTAAAAAAAAACTGAATTAAAAGGAAAGTTTAACAGTAAGCAGCTCACAGGCACTGCGACATTTCAAGCATGTTAAAATCGGAAAGAAACAGCTTTTGTAGCTGTAGTCTCCTCCTCTTGTATTACGTGTTGGTTTTTTAACAAATAATCAGTTACTATTGGTTTCTTCAGTTGTCCAAGTAGGTTATTTATGCCTGACCCGCACAGTTCTTTAGCATATTTGTGACCAGCTTTAGAGGGTTTGTCAGCATGCCTAACAGTGGAGAGACCCTTTCGAAAAAATTACAGGATGAAAATGCAATGAATATTTCAGAAAGCGATGAAAATGGGTAAAGTAGCTTGAGTATTTATTTTAACAAACTGATTTACCAGTTTTTCACAACTGAAGTTTGTCTTCTACTGCCGTGCAGATCCACAAGAACCTTGTCTGCCTAATGGTGTCTCTGCTAGCTTAATGCAGAATAAGGTGTATCTTTTGAGGCTAGAACGAGAGAAAATTGTAGTGAAGATTCTAAATGGATTTATTCTCCTATGCTAACTTCTAGTTTGGCATTAAACCTAATAGCATCATTCAGTATGTACTATGTTGCTTGTATCCTAGTTGCATATAGCTAGTTGTATAGTGTTCATTTTATAGCACAGAGACTCTTGGCCCCAGAAGCGGGCTCAGCAGAAGTTTGTGTATAGCGGTTCTGACAAGAGGTATGTTTAGCTCCTGTGGCTCAGCTGCTCACAGCTTAGCAAAACAATGGAAGGCTCGCTGAAAATACTGGTAAAGTCTAGGCCCTTATGCTTCAGTATATTAAATGGTTAATGGCTTTTAAACCATGTGGTGAGATTACAGGCATTCTCAAATACCAGAAAATAGCAAAGTTCAGGTAGTCAAGAGCAAGAAAAAACCAAAACAACAGTCGATGCTCCTGTGCCATCCGGATCTTTGTGTGTCTTTGATGGCAAGAGCGGCACTGAAGACTAGAAGTTCAGTACCGGTTGCTCTGCACGTGTTACAAATGCATATAATCTACTTTGAATGGACTTTAAAAAAGTACCCTAGCTGCAGCTATGAAAGTAGGTCTCTCTTCCCTTCTGAATTTCGGGGAATAATCCTTAGATGATAATTGGCCTTTGTGGTTGAGCATCATCTTCCCATCAAAGGCAACAGAACTTAACCAGGTAACTCATATTTTAGAGGCTGGAGCGGGAAACTGAATTTTAGAAGAGTTTGGTTTAGGGTTTATATTACCTTTTCGCATGTAAGATAACCCTACTGGCTGCTGTCCTCTTTCTGTCCTAGGCAGCACAAAAGGGAAAAATAATTTATTTTTCCTGTTATTCCGTCACTGGAACGCTAGCTTCTGTTACAGAAAGCTCCCCATTTCTCCCAGAGATTTTGGAAATACCTATTTTAAGAACAGAACAGGAAATTCTCACAAGAAATCTTTTAACTTCTGATTCTTACAAGCTTGTCAGTATTGCTCTGTACTAATTATCTGTGCCCAGAGACTGAACTGTTGTATCGGGTAGATACTTTTCTGTTAAGCTAAATCTAACTTCACATTTGTTTAGGTAACAACTTGCATGTTGTGTTACTTGGAAGATTTACTTGGCCTGTTCAGGTAAACGGTTGGTTGGGATCATTTTTATCATAATGGTTTCTTCTGTTCTGGGCTTTGTAATCCTGGATAACATCATTAGGAGCAAACTGTAGACTTAACGTTTTTGGAAAGGAAAAAAGTTTAAGAAAGCTTTGAAAGCTTTGGAATGCTTTGTTGTTGTTGCCTGTGGAGTCCTAATGCCATTAATACTAGACTTGTAAATTTTTTGTTTAATCTGTCCAAGGATGGTAAAAAAGTGTTTGACTTGTGATCAGTATATGTACATGCTGACTCTGAAAATTAGGATTTTGTGAAATTAGTAATAATGCCTCTATTTTAGTCCATGCATGCTTCTATTTGTGACATGCTTAAGCAAAAAAAAGTTTCTATGTTTTCTTTATTAAAAAAAAGCTAAAAGATAATTAAAAAATATATAGTGGTTTGCACCCACTGCAAACAGGAGATTTAAGCGTCCTGTGTTAGAAAGATGTTTAGCACTTGATGTGTTTCTGAATTTCTAGTGAAAGAATGTCACAGACACAAGAACTCCAAATACTTTTGATGCATTCCAAGTCTTTGGCATAAATACTTCTTTGTTAGTTTTTTTTTAAGAAGTCAGTGTGTGTTATCCTGTTAAATAGTGTTGTTTAGCTGGTGTGGTTTGAAGTTAGGTAGCGAACTTCATATACCTTTTTTGTACGCTGGAAGTAGGATTCCAGGTAGAAAGAACTAGACAAAGAGAATAAAATTCTAGCAAAATGGCAAGAGGAAAAAAAGACCTCTTAAAAGGCTGAAATTGAATCAGTCTGACCTAAAAAATGAGGAAGAGATGAAATAATGAGTTCTGTGTGACCTAACTTGCTGCACTCCCTGCAAATAGCCATACAGAGGCAGCTACTGGAAGATTTCAGCTTCAGGTCTGGGTTTTTGCTGCGCCCGGGAGGACAGAGCCAGGAAATCTGTAACAAGGTCAGTGGCGGGTTGTAGTACACTGCAACTGGTGAATAGAGCCGGGTGGGGGGGCAGGAATAAAAAAAGGATGCATGTGGTGTTCATTCCTTCCCAGTCACGCACATAGTTTTCGGCTATCTGCAAAACTGGTCTGCTCACCAAAATAAATGGCCTGATTTTTGAGGCTATGTAGTCATAACAAAAAAATACTTTTATTTTTTGCAAACAAAGGGATAGGCTTTACTAGAAGGTGTGTGCCACTGTGTTATATGGCGAAATAGGTCTCAGTTGTTAACTTTATCTTTAGTATTTTGTTCTTTATTAAGCATTTGTGTTGTTTTTAAGTATATCTTTAGGTGTGAAGAAGTTATAGGAGTAATTTGAGAAAGACTGGTTTCTTGTTGACTATGAAAAGCAAACTGACTGTCAAATCAGCTCACCTTTTTTGCAAGAGTAGGAGCATATCTGGGCGGATATGTGGCCCCCTCCTTAAGTCTCATAAGGGCATGAAAACTAATTAAAACCTAAATCTAACCTGTTCTTTGAGGACAAAGGGAAATTTTAAATAGATCGAATAAGGAATGTATTGTAATATTGCCCTAATTTAAATGGAAAAGTAATTAGTAAATAAAACAACCAGTCATAATAGACAGTAATGTCCCTGTAAAGGACCACAAGGACCTCTTATGTCTCTTTACTTTGCTCCTTAATATAGGAAGAATCTTACATGTAATACAAAGTTAGAGTTTAAAGAACTAGTGTCATGTGTCATTGCGGTGGGTTTTTTCTTTATGCCATAGGAAATGAGAAACATCTTTAAAATGTCTTGGGTAACAATTCACAGCTCCTCAGAGTCTGGAGATGTGGTATTTGCTGCTTGGCTATTTGTGCGCTGGACACAGATTTCTATTTAGCTGCTGAGTTATCAAAGCTTTGGTACTACCTTGCTATGTTGGTTTAAATCAGAGTGACTTTATTGTGTTTGTCTAGAACTCCAGGACAGACTTGTGATTCTAAATTCATTGTCTTGTGCTCCCTCCTCCAACCTCTCCCCAGAGCTCTGTTTTAAAACAGTGGATTCAGCACTTGCAAGATGCATAGGGTGTCGGCAAAGGATTACTCATGAATGGCATCCAGAGGAGGATAGTTTCTGAAGTGTTTAGGCAAAGTGCCAGGATCATTAAAGTTTTCAGACTTACCCATAGGTAATTTAAGTCATTGCTTTTTGCTGCCAAAAGAATTGTCAGATGATTACTTAATAATTCCATCTTGAATTCAAAAGCCCCAGTGAGCTGTTGAAAATGCCTAACACCCAATGAAAAAGTACTTTGGAATGTGCAGACGTAGACCCAAGACACTACCAAAAGCAGCTCTAATGTAGATTAAGGCTGGTGGAATGTATGTAGCTGGATTGTCCTGGAGAATGTGCAGGAAAGCTTAGGGAAAAAAAACATAATTTCCTGTTGTTAGAACAGAGATAGATAGTTAGGACACTTGTCGGAAGGAATGAAGCAGCAAGAGGTGAACACTGATTGAAAGAAGGGGTGGTTTTTTTGTCTACTGTATTACAGATTCCTTAAATAGTCAAACAACCAGTCTATAAGAGTTTAGAGATAAAATTCACCACCTCATCCTCAGGAGAAGCAAGCAGGGAAAGATGAAAACAAAATTTATGAAATTCTGCCTTGGAAAAAATTCATATTTTCCTGTTCAGCCTGGGGTTTTTTTGTATTAAATAAGATTCATATTTAATGGTTAGGAAAGCTAATTCAACAAAAGCGTTTGAGAAAAAAAGACTTGTGCAAATGGGGATTTGCGCACCTTGCTCCCTAAGATAAACATTTGCATGTTACAAAATATTTCTTCGGGCAAGGCAAGAAGAGGAAGGAGTTTAATTGTAAAGTGGAGGCTCTGTTGTAAGAAATATCTGGTAACATGCTTACTGCCACTTGAAAGTAGCCTGGTGGGTGAGCTTGTACATGATATGCTCAGAGGAAGAGTGAAGCAGATGAAGGAGTTGCAATGCTTTGGATCATCACAGTGTGGGCAAAACACAAGTGAGCCTTCTTGAGAGCCGTTGAGTCTGAAAGCGGTATTCCCAGGAGAAGCTGAAGGGGTTGCTTTTTGGAAAAAGCATGTAAGTGACAGAGAAATTGTATGCGCTCAGCAGACACTGTAACTGAGCATTCCCTTATTACTGGCTATCTTCTTTGTTGTAGACAATCTGCAGGATAATTTACTTTGAAGGAAAGAGCAAAAATCCTGCCATAGCTTATAACAAAGCTTTGGAAGTTAAGCAGAGAGGAACTGCAGTAACACGGTTGACCATAGCCTTGGCTTTGCACCTTGCACATATTGCTTATTATTCTAAAATTAGGCATCACATTGATCTCAACTTCTCTGGTAATACATGAATGCGGTATCTTGAACAGTTAAATATTTCCCATACGTTAGAACAGGAAAAAATTATTTAATAAAACTATTTTCACCACATGGTGAGTACAATATTATCCAGGAATGAGGTGAGAGTCGAGACGCTATGTAATGGGAGAAGCCTCTGTGTTAGAAATACCAGGAAAGGGGGGGAGGAGATTGTAGCTTCATCTTTAACCCAGGCAGCATAGGTCTGGAAACTAAGGTAGGGTACTCTGGATGAATTCATAACCTGAACTGCTGACTGTTTTAATTTGGGGGGGAAAAACCCCCCTTTGTTTAAATCTTTGTTGTGAATGTGTTTTCCAGACTTTAAGTGCTTTGACTTGCTATAGGTATTCAAAGGGTTATGACTAAATATCCTGAAGTCTAAAGAAATACCTTGTACTGAACAATATATTAACAGTATACATATGGAGTTATCAGTTGATAAACTGCTTTTGAGGGGGGGGGCAAGTTTATAGAAAGCAGGTTTATTTTTTAAAATTCTAACAACCCCTGTAGAGGGCCAACTGGTAAAAAATTAACATTTACAAAGCTACAGGAGTTGAATGATAGTGATAAGAATAGGAATACAAAAAGGTGTCTGTTCATTTGCCGCTATACATGACAAGTGTAACAAATAGCTTCCCTTTAAATATCATGATAAGACTGCTGTCTAACAGTGTTCATATTCTCTTGGTGTAATTCACAAATTACAAATTTTAGAAATCACTCTGCAGAACTAAGCCCAAAATACATTGAACTCTCAAACATAAAGTTCATAGTTTTTAAATTTCAGAGGAGAGATGATAACCTGACTATCCAGGACAATCAATGTATTCTGTGAGGCTTATTAAAGTGAGAATTTCTGTAAAACATTTTTGATCTCCATAGAAATCATCTGTTCATTATCGTATTAAATACTGACTTTATAGATTCTTTTCAGTTTTATTCTTAGTATTTTCACAAGATTTTAGAACTATGAGAAGCAAATTTAGAGAACAGCAAATATCTGACTGCATTTGACCTAGAATATAAGAAGTAAGCAGAAATTCCAATTACCAGAGAAGGAGATGTAGAGCTTGTGGAAGGAAAAGGCCAATTCCAAAGTCCCTTGAAACTAAAAAATTATGGAAATTAGTATCACAGTAAGCTGTTAATCCGACACTTGGGATCATTATGGTAACAGAAAAAACAGTTTTTCGAATGTGTTACTTCAGGAAAAGAGCATTGCCATTTCATAATGATAAAAGTGGAGAGATTTAATTGTTACATTTAGTTTCTGTAGTTGTGATGAGAAATGGTACTGTGTTCATTGGTTTCCATCAAATACACTTAGTTAAAAAAAAGTAATTGCTATCCCACCAAATTCAGATTGGATGCTTTGCTTCTGGTGAATCATCACAGCGATAAGGATTGTCAGGTACGTCAGTCTTCGTTTTACCATTATAGTATCAGTCTCACATGCATTACTTCCACTGGTTTGCAAGGATAAAACTCACTAGAGCTGTTACAATCTTGGAAACAAAGAAGGAGAGAAAACTTTCCCTTTATTAATCCAAGATAGAAAAATATTCAAATTCCTGCTTTTTCGGTTGGCCTGATGTGTGAGAACAGCTTTAGCGTGATACAAGATCTGACTGGCACAGAGTAGTGGTGGTAGCTGCAAGTGAGTTGTACTACGTTAGGATTTGCCCCAAACCTCTGGATAAGCCACTCAGTCAGAGCATACCTTGCCTCTGTCTCGGGTGAAGGAAGGGTGTGTGTGTGTGCATTGAATTCAGGCAGCAGATGAGGTCATGTTTGATAGAATGGTACCTTGAAATTAAATCCCAAATTACATCAGGAAATACTGTCATTCAAAAACCACTCCTGCTAACGCAGTTGTACAGAAGTATGCTTTGTTTAGTTCTAGCTGGCCGATGTTGTGTAACATGAACTCAGTTTGTTCTGATTGATTTGCTAAAGTGACCTCTACTGTTAAATCCTGCGTGTGTGCTTTGTAGAGATCTTTGCATATTTCCCTTGGGATCAAACTTTTTTTAAAAGCAAAAATCAGATGCAGAAAATACCCTTTTAAACTGGTAGCTGGATTTTGGAACATGCTGTCCCTGCACTAATAACATTAAATAATTGATGCAGAACCTCAGCCATAATGACGAATGTAGCTGAAGTCCAGATTTCCAAAGCATTTTGGTTTTGCTGGGGCATCTCACCACCTGCAGTTCTGCAGTGCATTTTCTCCTTGCTGCAGTATGCTCAGTAAACTCTTGGTCAAGCAGTCCCACAGAATTCTGCTCGATTCAGCCTTACTTGAACTTCAGTTGCAGATAACATAACCTTTTTGGCTTTTTACTTAATTTTTAAAAGTGTGATTCCTAACAAGAGCTAAAAGTAACAGCATTAAAAACATAGTCTTTCACTCAGCAGGGATGGTTCTGAATATACACAAGAAATTGTTAATGGAAGGGCAAATTTCTTAGTTGTACTTCCAGAATAAAAAAAACCACACACACTCTCAAATTGACTGCTTAGTCCCCAGAGGCAGGTAACAACTACTTTGCACACAGCGTTACTAACTTTAACGCTCCCGAAGATCTTAGAAGCTTAGAGCTCCTCATACAACATTTGCGTGTTGAAGCATTACCAGAGCAAGTCCAGAAGTTCAGACTTGTTTGATGAATATTTTTCTGTAAAGGGAACATAATATAAACTGAACCTCTATCCTATAACATTTGGATTAGAAGAAAGCAAGCTAAAGAGATTTTTATCTGAGAAAGTAATTAATGATTACTTATTAAAAGTTCTGAGTAGCCTCGCAGGAGGCTCTTCTGAGATATTACTGATCAGATCTTTCTTCTTCTGAGGGCTTTTTTCCTGTTCATTTTTGTCAAGAGCAACCTTCAGTTATGTTTTGACTAGGACTTTGTTTTGGCTGTTTTTTTAAATAAAAGTTTAAGAAGCTTTATTATTCAAAAGATATTTAAAGGAAAAAATTGCATTGGATTTCTAAACATCAAGTGTAGTTTTGATTTAAAATATAAAAATTTTCAAGAAACTCTTAAGTGTTTTGAGATGGCAGACAAATACATGTTTTTAAATTATTTCAGATCTTTTGATTTATTCCCAAACATGTCTTCCTGGTCCATCATTGTGCCTTTCCAATCCCACTTTATGAATTCACCATTTTCCCATATATCAAACACAGACTTACCTTTCAAAATGCAGTATAATCCCCCTCTATATTTAAATTACTCAGTTTCTCATCAACATCTGCCTTGACCAAGCCAGTGACTATTTTCAGAGCCTAACACTCTGCTTATCAGACAAGCCCTTTCATGTTTTGTCCCATTATGCCATTAAGAAGAGAGGAAATATCCTCCCAGGCAAGATGAGTGATGACTCCTCATTTTGCTTCAGCTGCTTTTGCGACCTGTACCTCTGCTCTGAGACAGGGAGATCTGCAGCATAGAGTAGCGAGGGAGGAAATAAGCTGCTATTGTCACTTCTAATAGGTGAAGAATTACACAAGCTGCTAAGTTTTTGTAAAAGGGATACAGCTTGGTTAAGGCTTTCTTAAAGTGTGGTTTCGTTGTGAATAACAATAATGAATTCTAGGAGTGTCCCACATACAGGTATTCTACAAAGTGTAGTTGATAATATGAGATAGGAAATAAAGTCTGACCAAATAGTGTTTGGTCCTACTGTTTGCTACCTGACACTGCTGTGTAAAAAAATGCCTTTGAAGTTGTTTATTATTATTTGAAAGCTGGAAAGGGCATTGTTTGGACTTCGTTTTTCTAAATCTTGAGCTAATTTATTACACTGTGGAGGGGAAGGACTTCCTGAGCTTCTCTCAGGACTGTTCTGTTGTACCTGCTGAGAGGGAATTAAGGTAATCCAGACTTGTTCTTGGCCTCTGAAGGCTGCTGATTCCCACCCCTTGCTCTGTGAAATGAAGTCATCTAAATTAAAAAAATCTGCATGCTGCTAATTCATGAATAATCTGCAGTGCATTGCTTTATGCAGTCAGTCATTTCTAAATGCTTAGTGATTGTTCAGATTTTTTGCTCATATATTCTTTGCAGTCAGTTACCTTGCAGGCTTTCTGTTTTTGAGTTTGTATGATCTGTGCTTTAAACTTCATCTGGTTAATTTAAGCCAAGAGAGGTTAATTTCATCCATGTGATAGTGATAATTTGTTGCTTTGGTGAAGTTTCTCAAAAACTTTATCATAATTATTATTAGGAATTAAATCTCCTTCATTTCCTAGCCTTAAAAAAGCAAACAAACAACAACAACAAACTCTAACCTCAGAGCTTCAACAGGTATCAACAGTGACAAATTACAAGTTATTGTGATATTAGTACAGTGGCAGTATGATCAAGGTTAAGATTGGTAATTTATTCTTTACACATGCATGGTTCATGGCTTCTCTGTCAAGATTCAAATTTAGTGTCTCCAGCTGGTATATTCCATGATGGTGAAACCAAAAGTCTGTATGAAATTTCACTGTATGAAATAAGCATGTCATCCTTCGAGTGAAGGCATTTCCCTGTTTAACCTGATTGTACTGGATTTTGCAGTAAAGAAGCAAGATCTTCCTCTGAGCTTGCTATTTTTTCCTGTTTGTATTTCAAAATGCTTGCAAGCTGTGTTTTTTGTCTTCCCTTGGCTATGCTGTATGTTGGTTGTAGTGGATCCTACTATAGTGGATCCTACTAGCATTCCTGGGTAACTTTTTAATAGGTTGGTTTTGTTTTGTGTTTGGTTTTTGTTTTGGGTGTTTGTTTTGTTTTTTTTAGAACCTTTACAGATGCACAGTCTGTCTGCAGAGATTCACTGCCTCATTTGGAGGAGACCTATGATGAAGGCATAGAGCTAACAGGTAAGCATGTGAAAGATAATCCTTGGAAATTTGACCTCTCTCGAGAATTTTTTTTTTAAATGTAGCTTTTGTGCCTATTCTAGCAAGTTATGACTGACAAATTTTCAGGGCTGGGATAAGGAGAGGCAGCCAAAAATAAAATGAAACTGAAGTGAATCAGGGCAACGGACAAATTTTCAGGAGCCTTCTGTAAGCTTGCACGAATTCAGTAGTTTCTCCCAGTTTTTGTATGTATTTGAGATGATTACTAGATAAAAGTGAAAAATAGCCTGATCCCATGGAAAATCATACCAATTCTTATGTTACCTTTGGCATTGCAGCCTACTTACCAGCTGTCAGCTATTTGGGATGTGGCATACTGTGTGATAACTGGAGGCTGTAAAGGAATATCTATACTTCGGTCAGTTCTGTGTCGCATTGTAGTGTATGCATACTACTGTAATTTTAAACCAATTGCAGTGGTAAATTAATCTAGTTGTGCTACCATGTGGTTTTAAAGGAGGTTTAGTAGCAGAACTTTCCGAGGTTCTTTAGGAGGTTTGCAGCCCTGAGGGAGCTCCCTGTTGCCTTGGTGAGGCTGCTACTGGTATCTAAATTTGCTCATTTAAACAGGGAATATTTGTTCTATGAGACAATTGGAGCAATGACTGCAAGTGCATTTTGAAGAAATAAGATCTATGTAGGAATCTCACATGCAGACTTTATACATATGTATAAATGTACCTTTATGTATATATATTGCTTTTTAAAAAGGCAATTCTTTGATACACAATACGTTTCTTTACAAGAATTGAACTGTTAGCCGTTTTCATTTTGTTTTTCAGTAAGCAGGAGATAAATTTGTATGGATAAAGGTGATAACTAACTTCTGTTTTCAAGTTTTCAGGGTATTTTATGGAACTGCTTGAGAGACACATTGTATATGTGGATAATTACTGAGGCTCTGATTCTGCAGAGTACTTGCTTGTGAGCTTGTGAAGGCTCTGACCTATTTTTCTAAGAATTTACCTGGGATGCTGGTTACTGCTGTCAGCTGTCTACCCTGCTTCTCTCCCAGAGGTTGCTGCTGGCTGCAGTTTAGAGTAATATGCTGGGCTGTAAACCACAGTGAAAGAATGTACATGCCATTCAGCCACTCCTGCAGAGGTGACCACAGCCTCTGGAAGAAAGGTGAGGTGAACAACTGAGGGTAGAAGCCATTCCAGCTGTTCCGTCATAATTTTCGTGCACATAAAAGTCACACCCCATCCATTTTAATTAAGCAGTTCCTTTATTTTGTTTAGATATGTTTCTAAGTTGATGAATCAGGAGCTTGCAATTTAAGTTAGCCTTCGTCTTTTATTTGACTTTGGGAATCTGTGGCACTACTTGTTATCCATTTAAATGAGAAGCGGTGTTTGACTTGGAAACATCACACAGCTATGCAGATGCAGAGTGGTAAAGTGCAGACTGAATGTCAAAAACTTATCCCAAAAAATCTTTTGGAAGAACAGAAGCTCAGTGTCTCATTGTGGTGGGTCTGCTTTGTATATCAAGAGAAAGGAAGGACATTCTGATGTTTTCTAGATGTGCAGAACGGTCTTTCTCATTTTATAATTGGTATTTTCTGCAGCCTCAGGAGTAAATATGTCTAATGAGGACCGCAGATTGTTCTGGAACCTTTTCCCCATTCTTTTCCACCAATGTATAGAAGCTCATTACTGGGGAACCAGGCCAGATTTTGGTTTTCCTAACGCATATGTAAATCCAGAGTATCCTTACTGTTGGCAGCAATCATTATATTGGGTTAAAACCAGTGTAAAGTTAAGAGAGCTCATTCATGCTGTTTTTTTACTGGTGGAATTGTAGGAAAAGGCCACTGGAGGACAACTAGTTCAGCTTTCTGCTCATAGGAGGTCTCATGGCTTTGTTCAGCTGAGTTTTGAAAACCTCCAAGGATGGAGATTACACAGCCTCTCAGTCCCTTTTCTTAGGCTGTCACCTGCATTGTGAAATTATTTTTCTTTATCTGTCAAGAATTTTCCTTGCTGCGACTCATGGCCGTTGCTTCTCGTTCTTCTGCTGTGTGCCTCTGAGAAAAATCTGTCTTCTTTATAGCACCCCCGTTCTGTCTGTGGTGGACTGCAGTTAGATTCATTCTTTATCTTCTCTTCACTGCTTGAAGAAACTCTGCTACTTGAGGGGCTTCTCAACATGGTATGTTCCAGGCCCCTGACCATCCAGGAGTCCCTTTTCTGGGCTTGCTTCAGTTTGTTAGGATCTCTCTCTCCACTGGGGCTTCCAAAAGCTGCACATGGCTTCAGGTGCACCCTCCTGAGCACTGAGTAGGGGGAAATAATCACTTTCCTTGATCTGCTGCCTATGATCTTGCTAATGCAGCCCAGGATATAGTTAGCCTTTATCTCCACTGGGACATACTACTGACTCAAGTTCAGCTTGTTTGCCAGGAACCACAGGGGTTTTTCTGCTGAGCCAGCTGGTATCTAGTTTGTGCTGTTTCGTGGGGTTATCCTGCTCCAAGTGCAAGACTTATGCTCACCCTTGCTGAGCGTTGAGGTTTATGTCAGCCCTTTCCTCCAGTTTGCCAAGGTCCGTCTGAATGGCAGCCCTGCCTTTTGGCATGGTGGCCAATTCCCCAGGTTTGGTGTCATCTTTGAAGCTGATGAGGTTGCATTCTGTTGTTTAAGGCAATAATGCAGTCATTAAACAGTATCGTTCTCAGGACTAACCCCCGAAGAATGTCACTTGTAATTGACTGCTAGCTAGACTTAAAAATGTTGACCACTGTTGTCAAAGACTAATTATCTTGCCAATGTTTTTACCCATCTGTTACTCCCAACTCCATCCAGTCCAAACTTTCCAAGGATGCTGGAGAAGACCTTGTTAAAGACCCTGTTAAAGGTAAAGTAAACAACATGCCACTGCTTTTCCCATCTCAGAGCTAGTTATCTCGTCATGGAAGGCAGTTGGGTTGGATTTACCAAGGCCAAATCAAGTCTGTCCATTCTGGCTAGTCTCAGCCACCATTTTATAGCTCAAAATGATTTCTAGGAGAGTTTGTTCTATGACCTTCCTATGGACTGAGGTATTGGCCTTAGTTATTTGAATCATCTTTCTTTCCCTTTTTTAAGACAGGTGTGACATTTGCTTTTTTCCTGTCACTGGGCACCGTACCAGATTGCCACGGTTTTTGAAGATGACAGCAGTCTTGTGATGACTTTGGCCTGGTCTCTCAGTGTACACTCTGAAGCATCCCATCAGGGCCCATCGACATTTTTGTATGTATCCAATTTGTGTAAGGGGTTCCTACTTTGATCCTCCTCTGCTGTTGTAGGTGAAAATTCTCACCTGCCACTACACACAGAAACCCAGGAAGCCTGAACTCACCAGTAAAGACCAAGGTTAAGGCGGCACAGAGTACCAGAGTACCTGTGTCAGGAAGCTGCCCGTGATCTTCTTGGTTCCCCTTTTGGCTGCTAGTGTACCTGCAGAAGCCTTCCTTGTGGCTCTTCACTCACCCATCATCTGAGTTTTGACTTACCATTCTTGCATGCCTGGGCAATGTTTCTGTAGTGATGTTTCCTCCTGATTACATCCTCCACACGCTTCCATTTTGGTGCATCGTAATCAGTTTTAGAAGCGTCAGTATTGTTATGAAGCTTATTTTGTATTCATCCTGATGCACCACTCCCTTCACGCCAGTTTGTAGAGGCATTCTTTGGAGGATCTCTTATTTCTCTGTTACACATTGCTAGTAGTTTACAGATGTGAAGAACAGTATGTTTTATTACAATTCATAAATGGTCCCTTTTCCTCCAATGGAAGAGGTACAAGTTTGAATGAACTGAAATATTTCTGTGTGTTTTGGCTAATTTAAAGAGCGTTCAGCTATTTATTCAGTCTTTTCTGTTTGAGAGTTCAAAGTTATGTATTTATTGTGGAAAATTTGATAATATAGCAGAAAACCCTCATCTTCCCCCAACTGTGGCAAGGCAAGCAACTGGAAGCTGCTTTTTGTATTTTTTTTTTTTTTTTTTTGGTAAAGAATCGCTATGTATGTATTCTGGCTGACATTCAGGTTCAGTTGAAATTCAAAAGTTCTGCACTTCTCTTTAATCTGTTTACTGGCACAAGGGGAAGTTCGACACAGATGCCAAACTCTCAGACTCCAACCTTTGTGTACTCAGCTCCAGCTTTCACTAAAAAGAAGTTAGGCTTTCAGGGCCACAGACATCTTGAAGAAAATTTAAAAATAATGGGTTAGAAGAGGAATGATGTATTTGTGTTGTCAGCAGAATGTGGTGGCATCATAGCCATGGAATCTGGGATGATGACTGTCAGTCAGAAATGCCTCCAGCAAAGAGCTGAATACCTTCTCTCGTCATTAAAGCAGAGTGATGTTTTGCAGGAACTGGCATATAATCAACATAGTATTTTGTGATTTAAATCTGAATTGGTTTCAAGCAGAAGTTAAATTATTATTGTAGTCTCTGCTGCTCAGGGCACATCTATGGAATATCACCTGGAGTTACTCAGGTCATGCAGCAGGGCCACTCCACAATCAGACTGTCTATTTGTTTACCTGTTTGAAAGGTGACCTTGCTTCTGTTGCATTTTATATGGTGCTCAGAGTTGTTCTTCCATAAATGTCAGAATTCATTTACATTCCCAAGTCCATTCTGGCAGTCACCAGAAAACTTGCAGGTCAGGTACTGATCAGAGAGGTTTCATTCATTTATTAGATTTAAATTGTAGGATTAGTGTGTTTCCTTTTTTTTTTTTAACTAGTACACAGTCTCCTTCATACATCCCAGAGGTCCAGCAGTTGCAGACAGACTGATTTTTAATATGAAAAAAGTACATGAACTTGGTATTTCTTTGTTTAAAATAATTTTTGGTATCTGGGCTGGGAGAGGCAACTGGTACCGTGTCACAACTTTTAAGTCATAAATGGTGGAAAGGAATAACAATTGACTGATAAAAATACAAACATTGTGTTCATCCCATGTATTATTTCAAATTTGCTAGAAAATATTTTAATAACAAATGTACTTTTGTAAATCAGTATTCACATGTAAATGGTTCACAATTCTAGGATTGTATTGTTTGTAAAAATCAGTTGAAAACTTTCAAAGTGTTTTTAAAAAGGTAAAGTTTGAAACAAAGTTTTAAAACTAATTTTTTTCCTCCTGTAAAGTTTCTTGTTGAAAATTTACACTTTACTGGAAAAACTGCATACCTACAATCCAAAATACTTAGATCAGATGTCCGTAGAGCAATTCCTAAGACAAACCGCAGTACAGTCATCCTGTTATACACCATATGTATGAGAGTACTCTGAGCCATCTTTCTTCAGCGGCAAAGACAGTGAATCATGGAAAATTTAATCTGATCATAGAATTTGTCCTTGGAGGAGAATGACATGAGGAAAAAGAAAAAAAAAGGGGGGGGGGGGGGGGGGGGGGGGGAGGGGAAAAGCACTTAAAGAGGCTCAAAAAGTGAAAGTCAAGACTAACTATCTGAATAAAATCTCTGCCAGTTTTTGTTTTATCTGACACAATAGTTTTCTTTAGGAGATTTCTCTTTAGGAGTTTTCTCACTATCTCCAACCTTCAGTGAATTCATATGAAGGACATGAGCCAAGGTCACATATTAGTGAATGAAAAAGCATTTTGGGTACAACATACAGTGCAGGTAGCAGCAGTTCTGGAAGAAAGAAGAAAGGAGCAAACATTCTTCTTTGCTTGCATGTAGGGAACTTTTCAGTGGCATTAAGGACTTTGACCTGTGTACTTTGTACAAAGTACTACAAGTATTTGACTTGATGTTTTCTTATGCTCTCTGTAAACCTATGGGTGTATAATGTACCGATGCTCATAGTGTATTTAAAGGGTCTTTATTTTGATTTCTGCTTTGGTTTCAGGTAGTACCGAGTTCATTTCCAGCCTGGACGCTGCAGTTTAACTTTCAGATGCTAGTGAGGCAGAGCACCTATTTTGCTTTTCCTGAAGTTTATAATTGGTTCATTCAGTATTTAGCCAGGCATTCCTTCCTAGGCTCTTTCTGAGAAAAACAAACCCTCTGCTCAAAATCCCTCTGCAAAGTGACAGCAGAACTTATTGTTCATGTTCTGCTGTTTTTACAAATACTATGGGACAGAATAATTAGATATTTAGAATTATTTGGCTTATCTAAATTTAGGAAATATTTTTATTTAAGTTCTACCTGCAAATACATGCAAGAGCAGACACTGAATGGGCATTCAAGTTTATATTCCTTTGTGATATATATATTGTGTTATTAAGGTGATTCTCTGCAACTCTGTGGAACTGATTCTGTTCTTAGTCTTTGGTATCAAAGAAAGATACCTTTTTGACACCAGGAAAAAAACTGCATAAGGAAAAGCAAAAGGAGACCCAGTTTCAAAGTACATTTTTGGTTTCTGTGTATAGATACTGCAATGATTTGACCGATTTTCACTCTTTTTCTCTGGAAGCTATTTTGTTACCTGCTGTATGTCTGCAGTGAAACGGTAGTAATTATGCAACTTTTGTAATGTTATTGTAGGAATGTTGCTAATATTTTCAGTTCCCTTGAAGAGAGATACTCTTTGTTCAAGAGCGTTTTTGGTAATACATGGGCTAAAATGTTGTATTTTAGCTCTGTATGGTACAATTTTGTTATCAACAGAGCAGTTGCCCACCTGTGCCCAACCACACCTGCAATCCCTGCCATCTTTGCTGGTTTAGAAGTTGGAATGTAATACAGAGGTTTTTCATCGGGGCTTTGGTGTGTCACTGCAGAAAAGTAGCATTTAGATTAATGCTAGCTTCTGTCTGTGACAGGTCTTATCTGTCATCATTTTCACACCAGGTTTGGGGATAAGTGCAGAAACACCTGCTTTGCCTTCACTACTCGTAAAATATTTGTTGGGTGCCACTGTTTACACTTTGATAAAGGCTGTCTTACTTAGAATACTTCATAGCTACTTGTTTTCTAAACTGTCTGGATTCATGATGCCTTTCTTCCACTGACCTAAGCAAAGCTCCACACCTATGTTTTGAAAATCATTATATGCAGTTTACACATGAGACGATGAAGGCACATGGAGATTAGGCAGCTTTGGTTGTATTTATTGCTGTCATTATTACTTTCTGTTTGTCAAGAGAACAAACGCAAGACTGTGAGTCAGGAACATGAATGGAACATAATGTGAGTCAGGAACATTAATCCTGGATTGACATATATCACAGCTTTGACTGCTTAGTTCACTTTCTGCACCAGAGTTTTACCCTCCTTACCTGGGAGGGTGTAGAAAGGTGAATTTTCTTAATTCCATCCCCCCAATGCTCTGTGCATGCTAGGATATAGCATGGGCCAGTGAAATCTTCAGAAATAGTTTCACAGAATACTGTCAGCAAACTAGACTGTGTTTGGTATCTTTCAGTTTACTAGTTGAACTTTAACAGCTGATAATGAGTGAGCTGTTCTAAACAGCTAAGTAATTAAACTTTTTTTTTAATGCAAGAGAAAGTCGGTTTTGTGATGTTTGGTTGTTTTAATGTACATTTGAGGTTACAATAGCTTGCTGTGCCTCTGGTTACCTGTGCAGGTTGCAAGCCTGACTTGAGGGAGGCTGCAAGTGTGTTCTGAAGAGCTCCTGTGGATCCAGCTATGGTTGATGTGTTCATATATTGCCAGAAATGCTCAGAGAGATAGTTTCCAAGCTCTTGGCGAGGCAATTAGAGGAGCAGCATTTCAGAGGGATGTGAAGCGTGTTGTACTTTTGAACACTGTAGAGCTGCTTTTTTTCAGCCACTGAGGTACCAGGAAACAGTATAAATACTGACTGAGCTTTCTGTACAGGTTTTGCGTTCCATAAGTGTGCTAAAAGACAATCGTGCATATTAACTTGTATCAGAAACTTCAAAAAGTCATATTTTCTGTTACTCTGAATCATGACAAACGTAAGCCAAATTTTCCCACCAGCTCTCTGTAGAATATATGTTTTTTATGCTTATGCTAAAAATATTTTTTCGTTTATGAAAGTAAATCTAAGAAAAAAAAATGTTGTTCTTAAAATGTTCTTGTACTATTTTGTTCAGAAGTATAGGAACTAACTGTTTGGTAGGGCAGTCGTGAGTGGTTTTTTTGTCTTCCGTATGAGAATTCACTTAAATTTTGCCAACTTCCTAAGCCCTTAGATTCTCTAAGGAGTGTATTTATACTCAGCCTGCTTCTTGCTGGGTTTGCAAAAGCCAAGTAGAATCTTTAAGACAGTTGTTTCTTGTGAATGCCAGGGACTGCCCCGGTCCTTGGCACCAGTGGTGAGAGCCAAGTGACATTAGTTGGTGCTCTGTGTCTGTGTCCTGTCAAGGAAGGGGAGGAAAAATACAGGGTGGGGAAAAAAGTGGATGGTAGAAAGACATGGTGCAGAAGGCAAAAGCAGAAGGTGAAAGATGATGTGGAAATAGGGCAAGACAGGAGTGCGTGGAGTGGATATACATACTAGAACACCGGGCAGATGACAGAGGGGAAAAAACCTCTGGGAAGTGGGCGCGAACAGGGGCAGGAACGAAGGAGAATAGCTGCGGGGGGAAGGAGGGCAGAAAGAGCTATGACAAGCAAAAGGAGCTTGGATGCTGAACAGGGACAGAGGTTTCAAATCTTTCAGATCTCTGTAGCCTGATTCACCAGCTACTCCATTAGCTCACGGGATAGTGGGTCGTGCAGGGCTGACATGGGCAAACAGATTCTTCTAGAATTAGTGGTATGCCTGTAACACACAGAAGATGAGCATAATTCTGTATGGTGACACTTCTATTCAAGAGATGGAACAAAGTGTGAGAAACAAAGATTCCTCTTTCTACATGGACTATTTGCTAGTTATAAAATTGGAAAGCCCTTCTCTCAAAAGGTCGGAAGTAGCAGAGTTGTGCTTAGTCCTGCGGTCTTTATTCAATCCTCTTGCCTTTTGCTACAGAGCCACAAGGTATTTTTCAATGATACAATACCTTGATGATAACGCTTCACTTTGCAGAGTCTCTGTGGACTTCCTTTGCTGATGGCGGAGTCAGACTGAGAATAGATAACTCATGTCCGCAGACTCCCATAACAGTTCATCAGATGTTCAAGGAGAGCCTAGAAAAATATGGATCCCTTAATGCTTTGGCCAGCAAAAAGAATGGAAACTGGGAGAAGATAACCTTTTCAGAGTATTATTACCTCTCCAGGAAAGCAGCCAAGAGCTTCTTGAAGGTAGGTACAGGAAACAACACCAATTCCTTATTCTCTCTTTGTCTCCTTAAACAAACAAACAAAAATGAAGAAACAAACAACCAAACACCCCCCCCCCACACACACACACAATATAAGGTGCTTTTCCCATTAATTGAAGGTCAGCAGTCATATTCTTTATTGAAATAAAAATGATGAAAATTGGTTTTGGTCAGAGGTAACACGGCTGTTAGTGAACGTGACTGCAAGCGAAGAGCTGCTGTATTATGCTGTCACACTGGGGCATGGGTACAAAGCTCAGCATAAGGCCTCAAGATTAAAAAAAGAAAAATAAGTGAAAGCAGCACTGTCATGAATTTGGCGAGATAAAAACAAATTTTAAAACATTTTATACATAGGGTAAGATTATTAGTCATTACGCTCTTGTTCATATAGAAAAGTTTTGGATTTTGGGCCTTTCTGGACAGCAGAGCTCAACCAAACAGGAGAAGGTAGTGGAAAGTTTAGATCATGTTAATTGCTTATAAATACTGGCTTTGCTATGGATACCAACATAGAGATGTGTGTGGACATGTCTTGTCAATACTGAAATAATAAATAAATAAAACTTTCCGTGGTTCATATTTGTATGTATGTTTCGTGCTATATGTTTCTCTCCAGTGTGCCTATATTATATAACCTTATGCTTACTATTTTTAAGCTTGGTCTTGAACGATTCCACAGTGTAGCAATCCTTGGATTTAATTCTCCAGAATGGTTCATCTCAGCTGTTGGAGCTGTTTTTGCTGGGTAAGATTTTCGTTTGGCTGATTTTGTGGGGAATTTGGGGATTTCTGTTTTGCTAGGTCCGGAAATGCAGCAAATCAGTATTTGGTGTCATATCTTGGAGTCTCATAGCTTTCAGGATATCCAGAATAGTTCAGACACTCATAAAGTGATCCTGTTTGCTACTAACTGTGACAGTCACACAGAAGCTATTGTACAGTATTTTATCACTAGAAGATATGGGAAACAGGTGAGACACTGTTTTATATTCATGATATTTGTCTACAGCAAGATATGTCCAAGCAGATGAAATGACAGATAAATACTAGCTAGCATGATTCCTTTTGTCCTCATACCTGTTTATACAATTTGGATTTTACCTCTTAAGCTGTTTCTGCGCCAGGGAAATTCAAATTGGTATCTATATGCAGCTTGAACAGAAGGAGGGTGTAAGCGAGTTTTTTTACCACTTCCTGAGCTAACTCTTGTGTAGCCTCAAGTGGCTTAAAAAGCTGAATCTTAGCCTACAGCATCTTCTACTGAATAGAGTTCAGAGATTAGTTTTTGCAGTGTGCATATATCAGGGATATCCATATATATCTGAATACTTGACACAAACATGACAGCTGTGCTGCTTACTTACACATCGTCATACCCTTTTCAGCTTTCAACTGATCTTTGATTATTACTCTCTTTTAGAAGTGCATGTATGTGTGTGTATATATGTAAATATATGTTCTTATATACATATTTATATACATTTTTGATACAGAGGAATTGTCACAGGAATATATACAACGAATTCTCCAGAGGCCTGCCACTACATTGCTCATGACAGCAAAACCAATGTCATGGTTGTGGAAAATCAGAAACAATTGGACAAAATAATGCAGGTACAAGGTGGCTGAATGGTTACTTAGAAGCCATAATTTTCCCATCTCTCGATGCTGTATTGGTCCAAAGTACCATATTCACTGTCGTGAAACTTTTCATGGGGGCGTTCTTACTTGGAAATCCGGTACGTGGTGTTTGAGCTTTTGGGTAACTTGCAGCTTGGTTCTCTGTAGTGTCTGTGGCTCCCATGTAAGCAGTTCTGACTTTCTCCAGCAGAGAGCTCACTGGCTGGGTCACTGCAAATTTACCTGGGGCGGGGGGGGGGGGGGGAGGCCACTTTTGATC